>NC_056444.1:16994393-17189393 GCF_018296145.1 Oncorhynchus tshawytscha
CATGTCAGATCAGTCATTCATTCCAGGCAGTCAGGCTGCATTTTTAGAGAACTCTAAGGGGAAATTGGCTTTGCAGTGGGCGGAAGTCATCCATAAAAACAAAACAAGCATGTCAACAAATCAAAACGATATGACAAGAGGGAGGGCTGGAAGGAAACCTGGGGTGAGGAGGAGGGAAGATGGAAGGAGTGGGAGGTGAAAAGAGCCAAGGAGGACAGTTGAGTATCGTTTCAACTATGGGAGCCCTCTCCCATTGAGCCTGCCTGCTGCCACCAAGTCCAGGTCAGAGGACTCATTAACATAACGGGAAGTGGAGCGCAGACCAGTGGGACAACAAACAACCCAAATAGAGTTTGGAAGAAAAAGGCAGAAAACCTCCATGGCCCTGCTTCTCCCTGAAATACATGAACAAGATGCTTACGAAACAACCTGCTAGGGCAGTGGCTATGGTAAAGAGGAAAGGAAGCCACTACAGACATGTTGATCTTTGGTGTGTGGCCTGGCCTCCGTTGAGCACTACCTCTGATGCTGTCAGCGCAGTCAGCAACTGCTTTATTTATCTGGTTCATTTACATCAACCTCACGTCCATTTTTTTCTGTAATTCATATTTTTCACACTCGACCCAAGTATCTGATGTAGGATGGGGATGTGATTTTCCCCTGTCTAATACATTTTATGAAATGTGCCAGCTGGTTTTATCCATTTATTTTCCGAATGCAAACACACACCACACACACACACACACACACACACACACGCACACACACACACAGACGTATATGTAAAAATAACTGTACACTGGTATACACCCGTGGAGAATGACTTCCTGTTGGGGCACGTCCATGTGGGATACTCTATCTGGTGTCTTATGTATGCACTCATACCCCTACGTGCATACCACAGGCGGCTGTTTGCATCTTAATTGGGGAAGATGGGCTCATAATAATGTATTGAATGGAATGTATGGAATGGTATCACATGGTATCTATGTGTTTGTTACCATTCTATTCCAGCCATTACAGAGCCTTCACAAACAATTCACACCCTTTGACTTTTTCCACATTTTGTTGTGTTACAGCCTGAATTTAAAATGGATTAAATTGAGATTTTGGGGTCACTGGCCTACACACAATACCCTATAATGTCAAAGTGGAATTATGTAGATTTTTTTTCTTACAAATTAATACAAAAATGAAAAGCTGAAATGTTGAGTCAAAAAGTGTTCAACCTTTTTGTTATGGCCTAAATAAGTTCAGGAGTAAAAATGTGCTTAACAAGTCACATAAAAAGTTGCATGGACTCACTCTGTGTGCAATAATAGTGTTTAACATGATTTTTTAATGACTACCTCATCTCTGTACCCCACACATACAATTATCTGTAAGGTCCCTCAGCCGAGGAGTGAATTTCAAGCAAAGATTCAACCACAAAGACCAGACATGGTTTCCAATACCTCACAAAGAAGGGCGCCTTCTTTGTGAACAGACATTGAATTTCCCTTTTGATGGTATATTTATACACCCAGTCACTACAAAGAGACATGCGTTCTTCCTAACTCAGTTGCCGGAGAGGAAGGAAACCACTCAGGGATTTCACCATGAGGCCAACGGTGACTTTAAAACAGAGTTTAATGGCTGTGATAGGATTAAACTGAGGATGGATCAACAACTTTGTAGTTCCTCCACAATACTAACTTAAATGAGAGTGAAAAGGAAGCTTGTACAGAATAAAATATTCTAAAACATGCATCCTATTTGCAACAAGCCAAAGCAATTCACTTTTTGTCCTGAATACAAACTGTTGTATTTGAGGCAAATCAAATAGAACACATTACTGAGTACCACTCTCCATATTATGAAGCATAGTGGTGGCTGCATCATGTTATTGGTATGCTTGTAATCATTAAGGAGTAATGGGTTTTTTAGGATAAAAAATAAACGCAATGGAGCTAAGCACAGGCAAAATCCTAGAGGAAAACCTGGTTCAGTCTGCTTTCCACCAGACACTGGGAGATGAATTAACCTTTTAGGCCAAATCTACACTGGACTTGCTTAAAAAGAAGACGTGGAATGTTGCCGAGTTACAGTTTGACTTAAATCTGCTTGACAAATCTATGGCAAGACTTAAATGGTTGTTTAGCAATGATCAACTACCAATTAGACAAGATCTTGAAGAAATGTCAAAAGTTTAATGGACAAATACTGTACAATCCAGCTCTTAGAAACTTATCCAGAAAGACTCACAGCTGTAATCACTGCCAAATGTGATTCTAATGTATTGACTTATGGGTGTGAATACTTATGTCAATTAGATATTTCTGTATTTCTTTTCACAACCTTTGCAACACTTAAAACAAACATGTTTTCACTTTCTCATTATGGGGTAGTGTGTGTAGATGGGTGAGAAAAAATATGAATAGAATCCATTGTGAATTCAGGTTGTAACAACAACATGTGGAATAAGCCAAGGGGTGTGAACACTTTCTGAAGGCCCTGTATTATTAGCCTGTCCTCCTCTCACCAGTCTCCTGTGACGCATACAAATGCGCTGGTTTTGGCTGTGTCGGTTGTTCTGTTCCCCAGGGGTTTGGTTGAGGTTACCTGGATGGTTTCGTTTTCAGTTCCATTGCAACTCCTGCCGAGAACATAAAGATATGGCAGCCAGTCAGCAGTTTGGGATGGAGAGAATACCAGAACCTTTTGAAGGATTATGACTAATTGAATGTGCTGGACTGCGAATGTGCGTATGGATGTGTGTGTGTGTGTGTGTGGGGTGGGTGGGTGGGTGGATTTATTGCATTGGTGTGTAACAGTGTGTGTGTGTGTGCGTGTATGAATGTCACTGAATTTTGTGTGAGTGAGCATTAATGCAGGTGGGCACATGTGTCACAGTGTGAGTTATAGTGTGAATGTGTGTGTGTGTGTGTGTGCCTCGCTATGGGATTGGTAATGTGATTGAGTGTGATTGACGGCGGGTAGTATTTACATTTAAAAGGGGTTCGTGAGGGACACACACAGCAGGTGGGACCCACAGCTCGTTTGAACTAATTACACCGACTGAGAGCAACTCCAGAGGATCATTAAAAGTTTCCTCCATTCTCCACAACTTTCGCTTGTGAGGTCTCACACATCGGTTCTGGACTTCACATGCCAGACAGATTGCTATCAACTTCTGTGGCAGCAGCACGCTGCTGAGAAGAATGGGCCCTCTTCTTTAACCTCTGTTTGACAGAGCTAGGAAGGTTGTGTGTAATAAGGATTAAAGCCATGGAGGTTTCAGTTACACAAGGCGCTGTTTTATAGTTAGGCCATTTCAAAATAAAGCCATTACAAGGGCTGCTAAGTGACTATGATGTTGAGCAGGACTGGTGTTGTCAGACTGACACTGAGGAAGTGTCTGACAGCTGGCAGACAACAGTTTCCTAGTAGCACTACGCACCACCAAGTCAGCTTGTGTAACTGATGATTTGACATAGTGTCATTATGGCCAGTCAGGGTTTTCTTCATCTCAGAAAAAACACATTCACTCAACACTGAGTTAAACTGTCAGTTTTCATAACTAATTTCACCCAATGGGAACTGAGCAGGACATCTCTAACTGTCGTGGCAACTGTTTCCGAAGTTATCTCCCTGACGACCTGACCCCTACCATCCCCATGGTAACACCTGACCGTTGGCAGTTAATAAATGGCTGTTGAGCTGTAGCCGTGACAGTCCTGGGTGTTTTAACTGGCCTGAATGATGGATGAAGAGGGAAGAGAGCCAGGGGCCAGTTGTCATGATTACTCCACTGATAGGGCTCAGGATTCATTTAGCCACGTAGAATGGTCACGAAGCATGGCTCTGAATCCACAGGGATCCTTTGCTGCCCATCTCTGCCTCTGGGATCAGTATACCTCCCCAACGTTAATGTTTTATCATGGGCGCTCTGGCTTTCAGAATTAAAATGGATAAGGGTGAGCGATATATGTTGAAATGTTGTAAGACATTACCACTCAAAGAGCTCTGGGTTAATGCATCCCAAGGCCCTTTGCACTCACCTACTGCAGAAGTAGATCCAAATAGGACTTGATGGGAAATCTCCATTGGTCAACCTGCTTTTTTGTGCTCCAGACAGCAAGGTGTAGCCTGCCTCTCATGGGATATGGTAAAAATACATTACTACTGGATATGGTAAAAATACATTACTACTGGAGACAAGTTCTACTAATTCTAGTACATAGATTCCCTATAGTGGAGAGGGGCAGGGAAGGGAGTGCTGTACATCTGGCCCTACTCATTGGAATTTCATTGTTTGAATGTCGGCTGTATGTACAACAGTACTATGCTGCTATGGTTACTTGGTCAGGCCCTCGCCTCCAGGCCTTGGCATTCCGCGGCCTCAGATGTCACAGGAAGAAGTATGAAAGGTCAAAGTGTCTTCTGTTACAGGAGCCAATGAAAAGGTCTCGTATGTCGTAAACTTTTTCCTAAGCAGCTGACTGTCATCCAGCAGCTCATGTCTGGGTTGGATGGAGAAGTGATATGGTAGGAGGGAACAGCATAAATTGTATTGTGGAGGGAAGTTACGTGCTTTGACAGAATGATTAAGATGCCTTTAATGGTCCAACTGAAATTTGACTTCCGCTTTTCACCCAACCCCTCTGAAAGACACACATACAGTGTACAGGTTTTTTGAGAGGTGCTGCCACACTGGGTTGTGTGGGGTTAAGTACCTTGTTCAAGGGTACAACAGCAGGCAATGGCATATAGGATTGATACCAGCAACCCTCTGGTTGCCAATTCACTTCTCAACAGATTTCATCCAGTTGGACCTGGGATTCGAACGGTTGCCAGCTCGCCTCTCTAATCACTAGGCAACCTGCCGCCCCTATAGTCATTAGCTACAGGAGTTCCACCCTGAGCCATCTGGAGACTCGTTACCCCATTGAGCATTAGGTATGATCTATAGGAGCCTAAATGACCACTCATATCCCCCAAGTAATTCATCACGTGAGCCACAGAGATCCTACATGTAAGTGTAAGACGTGAGCACACTCCGGAGAACCACTTTAGTTCTGTTGCACAATGATGGGTAATTCATGCATAATGAGGGCTTCACATGAGAGTGTCATCTATAGCCTACATATGTTCCAGAACCCACTGTGAATGATGTGTGTTTACACCGTAGGCTCGGCAGACAGGGGGATTAACACGTTGTCTGTGTGATGATGATGCTCATGATGAGGCTTATATAAAACAGGACTAATTACTTCTGATTACCATGTTCATAGTTAATGAGCTTCCAATCCCCATGGAAACCAGCGTGACATAAGAGTTCTGGCTTGGGTTTCCTAAAAGCATTGTAGCACTAAGGTCATCTTAATTCCAATTAAACTAAATGGACAAAAGATTTGATCATCTTTCCCTCGATTCACACTAGGTTATTTAGTCTACCCTTTAGTAAACTACTGTAAACTTAGGCAACATATGACTTCTTCATATGTAGCCTATCAAATTATAATTATAGTGTCTCTGTGTCAGTTTCATGATGTATTTATTAATTAATTTAGTTAAGAAAACCCCTCATAACTAACCTAGGCTTAGGTCAGGGGAGAGAGGTAAAAAGTATGTTAGCAACGGCCGCAGCAGTCTCCCGCCACACTGGCTTCTTTCATGGTTGACCGGAGGTCTCTGAGATTGTGACATCTATCTTGGGATGACACAGAGAACGCAGATAAAACATTTCAAAACACACTTGTAGTGGTTTAAAGTACTTAAGTAAAAATACTTTAAAGTACTACTTAAGTAGTTATTTTGGGTATCTGTACTTACTTTACTATTTATATTTTTGACCGCTACGTCCCTTAAGAAAGTATACTTTTTACTCCATACATTTTCCTTGACAGCCTAAAGTACTTGTTACATTTTGAATGCTTAGCAGGACAGGAAAATAGTCAAATTCATGCACTTATCAACTGAACATCCCTGGTCATCCCGTGTACTGCCTCTGATCTGGAGGACTCACTAAACAGAGAACATCCCTGGTCATCCCTACTGTCTCTGATCTGGAGGACTCACTAAACAGAGAACATCCCTGGTCATCCCGTGTACTGCCTCTGATCTGGAGGACTCACTAAACAGAGAACATCCCTGGTCATCCCCACTGCCTCTGATCTGAAGGACTCACTAAACAGAGAACATCCCTAGTCACCCCCACTGCCTCTGATCTGAAGGACTCACTAAACAGAGAACATCCCTAGTCACCCCCACTGCCTCTGATCTGAAGGACTCACTAAACAGAGAACATCCCTAGTCACCCCCACTGCCTCTGATCTGGAGGACTCACGAAACAGAGAACATCCCTGGTCATCCCGTGTACTGCCTCTGATCTGGCGGACTCCCTAAACGCACATGCTTCGTTTGTAAATGATGTCTGAGTGTTGGAGTGTCCCCCTGGATTACCATAAATAAATAAAAAACAAGAAAATGGTGCCATCTTGTTTGCTTAATATAAGAAATTTGAAATGATTTATACTTTTACTTTTGATACTTAAGTATATTTTAAACCAAGTACTTTTACTCAAGTAGTATTTTACTGGAGGACTTTTACTTTTACTAGAGTCATTTTCTATTAAGGTATCTTTACTTTTACTCAAGTATGAGGGCTTATATTGTGACAACATTTTCTGATGTTTTTGTTTGTTTGATGTTCGGCAGAGTTTTTTGTCTGTTCGAGCAAACCGTTTTTTTGGGGAGAGGCTTGTCAAAGTTTGACCTTTCACCCTTTCGTTGATGATTGGTCAACAGTAGGGATTCTTCAGTGAAGTGCTTGTTGTCATTAAATGACAGATGACTAGTTTTCCTCCATATTTTTTCACTTGAGAAATACTGCACCAAAACATCTTATTTAGATGTGAAATTGCGTGACTTAGACCTCCTGTAAAAACATCCAAATTAATTACAGATTTCTTGAGTTATTTTAGTCTACAGGCTACGGTGTCTCAAGAAGGAAAAATTGTAATATTTCCGCATTTTTCTAGTTTTTCAAGCAAGGGTCTTTTAAGGGAGTATACGAGCACAGACGTTCACTTCGCCTAGCCGAGTTCTGCTAGGAGCAAATGAACCTATGTATGGATACGCCTTTAGCCTACTGTTCCTTGGTTGAGGAAACATGGAGTGTAATCTACTGTATATCTGCGTAAATAATGTTCTTGGGGAAATATAGCTGGTTTCTGAAACATCAGTAGCCTGCAGCTACTGACAACATAGTTGTAGGCTACTGATGACCGCAAGGCGCTACAGAGGGTAGTGTGTACAGCCCAGTACATCACTGGGGCCGAACTCCCTGCCATCTCTCTGCCAGGTGGTGTCAAGGGAAGGCCCAAACATTTTTTAAAGACTCCAGTCACCCAAGCCATAGACTGTTCTCTCTGCTACCTCACGGCAAGCGGTACCAAGTCTGGAACCAACAGGACCCTGAACAGCTTCTACCCCCAAGCCATAGACTGTTCTCTCTGCTACCTCACGGCAAGCGGTACCAAGTCTGGAGCCAACAGGACCCTGAACAGCTTCTACCCCCAAGCCATAAAACTTCTAAACAAAACTGCTAAATAGTTAATCAAATGGCTACCCATACTACCTGCATTGACACTTTTTTACACTAACTCTCTTGCACTGACACACTGAACTCTAACCACACACACACATACTTACACTGACACCCCAACAGACTCATACACACACACATTGCATACGCTTCCAGACACACGTACATGCACACCCACCCACACACACACACTCACCACATATGCTGCTGGTAGACACTTTACCCCTACCGATTTGGTATTTTGGTATTTTATTTTGATCCCTACTAGCTGTTGCAAAAGCAGCAGCTACTCTTCCTGGGGAAAACACAAAACAGGAAACATAACATAATAAAGAACAGTAATAGACAAGAACTGCTCAAGTACAGAACTGGCACACATAGCCTATATGTACAGTACATAGCTATCTCAATTACCTCGTACTCCTGCACATCGACTCGGTACTGGTACTCCCTATACATCCATGTTATATTCTACTCCCTATACATCCATGTTATATTCTACTCCCTATACATCCATGTTATATTCTACTCCCTATACATCCATGTTATATTCTACTCCCTATACAGCCATGTTATTTTCCACGGCCTATATATAGCCACGTTATTATCTACCTCCCTATATATAGCTATGTTATTTTCTACTCCTCTATATATAGCCATGTTATTTCCTACTCCTCTATATATAGCCATGTTATTTCCTACTCCTCTATCTATAGCCATATTATTTCCTACTCCTCTATATATAGCCATGTTATTTCCTACTCCTCTATCTATAGCCATATTATTTCCTACTCCTCTATATATAGCCATGTTATTTCCTACTCCTCTATCTATAGCCATGTTATTTTCTACTCTTTGTTGTTATTTAATATTAACTGTGCTAATATTTCAATGTTTTCTTACCGTTTTCTGCTTATCTTTATCTCTGCATTGTTGGAAAAGGATCCTTAAGTAGCATTTCACTGTTGGTCTACACCTGTTGTCGACGAAGAATGTGACAAATAACATGTGATTTGATTTCGATTTGAACACGTAAGATCAAATTGCCTTCAGTGGAGTTAAACAAATATTTATATTTTACTTAACTAGGACGATGCTGGGCCGCCTTATGGGACTCCCAATCACGGCCCGGTTGTGATACAGCCAGGAATCAAACCAGGTTCTGCAGTTACACCTCTAGCACTGAGATGCAGTGCCTTAGAATGCTGTTTACTTACTGTAGTGAATATGCCATTAGTGCAGCAGAGAAGAAGACCACAGATGATTCATATTTCCTCATGAAATGCCTCAATAGATGTGAGTTTCTGCTCCTCTCCATGTCTACTATTCACAAACACGAGCTTTCGCTGGGAGATGAGGAAGTTGAAGAGAGGATAGGAAATGGAAATACTATAGGGAGACGGGAAGGAAGGGAAGAGGTAAGAGATGCGTACCGAAATGTTCAGACATCTACAAATAAACTGGTGCACTCAGTCAAGCAAAGACATCTATGATTCAAATGTGAATGGCGTTTACGCTGGGATTATTATGTTCAGGAGCCTTGCTATGCACAATAAACCTCAAGGAGGTGTGGTATATGGCCAATATGGGATTTTCTTAGTCAACGACACAAAGCGGAGTGCCTGGACACAGCTCTTAGCCGTGGTATATTGGCCTTATATCACACCCCCTGAGGTGTCTTTTTGCTATTATAAACTGGTTACCAATGTAATTAGAGCAGTAAAAATGAATGTTTTGTCATACCAGTGGTATACGGTCTGATATACCATGGCTGTCAGCCATTCAGCATTTACTGTAGGGCTCGAACTAACCCGTTTAAAATAGAATGTGCACAACTCATCAAAAGACTATGGGCAAATCAACTGTCAGAACAATTGACAAAAACTGCGTGGCTAATCTCAGTGCAACGGCTCCCGGGGAGAGCAGTAGTCCACTGGAGCTCTTACATTAAAATGAAAAAAAGCCCAATGCCATCAAGCACTCATGATGAAAACCTTGAACCCTAACTGATGCAAGATATTGGAGTTACCATTCAAGTTGAACCAAATGCCATACTGTATGGAAACATTTATGGGACATTTAATGAGATCAACAAGGACCTTTTCCTCCTCATAATATGTATAGTAGCCTAGGCTAAACACACAAATATGTAAAACCCAATGCCGAATGACAATTCGTTGGTGGTTGGAGATATCCCTCTAGTGGTGTGGGGGCTGTGCTTTGGCAAAGTGGGTGGGGTTATATCCTGCCTGTTTGATCCTCTCCGGGGGTATTGTCGGAAGGGGCCACAGTGTCTCCCGACCCATCCAGTCTCAGCCTCCAGTATTTATGTTGCAATAGTTTATGTGTCGGGAGAGTATTTCTCCTGTCTTATCCTGTGTCCTGTGTGAATTGAAATATGCTCTCTCTAATTCTCTCTCTCTTTTTCCCTATTTTTCTCTCTTTCTTTCTCTCTTTCTTTCTTTCTTTCTCTCTCTTGGAGGACCTGAGCCCTAGGACCATGCCTGACTCCTTTCTGACCCCCAGTCCACCTGGCCGTGCTGCTGCTCCAGTTTCAACTGTTCTGTTCGAACGTGCTACCTGTCTCGGACCTGCTGTTTTCAACTCTCTACAGACAGCAGGAGCGGTAGAGATACTCTGAATGATCGGCTATGAAAAGCCAACTGACATTTACTCCTGAGGTGCTGACCTGTTGCACCCTCGACAACCACTGTGGTTATTATTATTTGACCCTGCTGGTGATCTATGAACATTTGAACATCTTGGCCATGTTCTGTTATAATCTCCACCCGGCACAGCCAGAAGAGGACTGGCCACCCCACATAGCCTGGTTCCTCTCTAGGTTTCTTCCTAGGTTCTGGCCTTTCTAGGGAGTTTTTCCTTGCCACCGTGCTTCTACACCTGCATTGCTTGCTGTTTGGGGTTTTAGGCTGGGTTTCTGTACAGCACTTTGTGACATCAGCTGATGTAAGAAGGGCTATATAAATAAATGTGATTGATTGATTGAAAATATTTTGGTTTCCAGCGAGACAGTTTAAACTGTAACGGCATTCTTCCCCCTCTTCTGAGGAGGAGAAGAGAGAAAGATCGGAGGACCAATGCGCAGCGTGGCAAGTGTCCATAACGTTTATTTTAAGACATAAACTGAACACTATGAAATACAAAACAATAAACGTGAACATGAACGAAACCGAAACAGTACCGTGTGGCAACAAACACTCACACGGAAACAAACACCCACAAACCAAAAGAGAAACCCAGGCTACCTAAGTATGATTCTCAATCAGAGACAACTAACGACACCTGCCTCTGATTGAGAACCATACTAGGCTGAACTCAAAACCCCAACATAGAAAAACAAACAGACTGCCCACCCCAACTCACACCCTGACCATACTAAATAAAGACAAAACAAAGGAAATAAAGGTCAGAACGTGACATAAACAAATTGGAATGGAACTGAAAAGGTGAAGAACCATCCAATCGAAACATGGAGGGTGTGAACGATAGGAAATTCTATTGTGTTGATGTTAATCCCCTGTTTTTTTTATCCTAAATACTTGTGAAAAAACGAAAGAACAATTTTTTTTTTATTGAATGTGAAATAAGGAGGTTTTTTTAAAGGTAAAGCTAAATAAAATTAACAGAAAAGCTACAAAACAAGAGATGAAGAGTAGGGATGGGGGATTGAGGGATGGGGGGAAGGTGGGCTTGGGAGGGGAAGATGAATCAGCATATTCCAGTAGATAGTCGACTACTGTATGGAATTCTCTCTAGTTATTTTGAGGAATAATTAAAGAAACTGTACTGAAGCCCCATAATCCTGATCCATGATAGAAGGTGAGTTTCCATCCTGCCTATTCATAATGACTGAAAGAGGCCAGAAACCATTCAGATGGGATTAGGGTTTGGCCAAGGTTTTATAGGAGAGATCAAACCCTGAGTCGCTCAGGTTGCCAGTCATTTGGCGTGTTCACAGCTGTGTTGGACCGGGTGGGGAGGAGTCACATAAGCCATTGCTTGTCTATTAGGGACATTGGACACAGTGGGTTCATCTCTATGCTATAAAATGGCTTCTCTATTCCTGTTCCAATACTATTGCAATTCAGCCCAAGTTCAGGTGAAACAGATATGTCAGAGACAAACTTGGGAATTTCTCGGATTAGTGTGCACAAATAAAGGTGTTAAGGAGAGGAAGTTACCTTTGAATCTTTGGTACGAACGACACCCAGCCTTGCATGCATAAATAGTTTCCAAGGCAACGGGGATGGAATAGTTTTTCCCCACTTCCCCCTCGGAAATTAGGTCTACGATTTAGTCAGCGACAGTTGACTTTTGCAGAGTTAGTGGCCTGTGATATTGGTTTAATTTCATGGTGATGTCAGCTAGTACATTGAATACAGAAATGATTCACACCCCTTCCCTTTTTCCACATTTTGTTACCTTACAGCCCTATTCGAAAACAATTAAATAAAAAAATGTTCATTGCCAATCTACACACATACTCCATAAAAAAACAAAAACCTTATTTACATAAGTATTCAGACCCTTTGCTATGAGACTCAAAATTGAGCTCAGGTGCATCCGTTTCTACTGATCATCATTGAGATATTTCTACAACTTATTTTTTTAAATGTGTTCTTCTTTTTAGGGGGTTGATCAGCTTTAGTATTGCAGATAGATTGTGACTTCCATCAATTTAATTGTCTGCATCACTTCCAATCCCACATATATTTTTGGCAAATATATATATACACACACATATAAATACATACATACATACATACATACATACATACATACATACATACATACATACATACATACATACATACATACATACATACATACATACATACATACATACATACATACATACATACATACATACATACATAGCTAATCCAAGTTTATAATTTTAAAAGGCTAATTGATCATTAGAAAACCCTTCTGCCATTATGTTAGCACAGCTGAAAATTGTTGTTCTGATTAAAGAAGCAATAAAACTGGCCGTCTTTAGACTAGTTGAGTATCTGGATCATCAGCATTTGTGGGTTCGATTACAGGCTCAAAATAGCCAGAAACATCAGTCTATTCTTGTTCTGAGAAATGAAGGCTATTCCATGCAAGAAATAGCCAAGTAACTGAAGATCTCGTACAATGGGGTGTACTACTACCTTCACAGAACAGAGCAAACTGGCCCTAACCAGAATAGAAAGAGGAGTGGGAGGCCCTGGTGCACAACTGAGCAGGAAGACAAGTACATTAGAGTCTCTAGTTTGAGAAACAGACGCCTTACAAGTCCTCAATGTCAACACTGAAGAGGCGACTGGCCTTCTAGCCAGAGTTGCAAAGAAAAAGCCATATCTCAGACTGGCCAATAAAAATAAAAGATTAAGATGGGCAAAAGAACACAGACTCTGGACAGAGGAAGATTGGAAAAAAGGGTTATGGACAGCCTAATCTAAGTTTGAGGTGTTCAGATCACAAAGACGAACATTCGTGAGATGCAGAAAAAAATGAAAAGGTGCCATCTGTCAAGCATGGTGGAGGCAATGTGATGGTCTGAGGGGGCTTTGGTGGTGGTAAAGTGGAAGATTTGTACATGGTAAAAGGGATCTTGAAGAAGGAAGGCTATCACTCCATTTTGCAACGCCATGCCATACCCTGTGGACAGCGCTTAATTGGAGCCAATTTCCTCCTACAACAGGACAATGACCCAAAGCACAGCTCCAAACTATGCAATAACTATTTAGGGAAGAAGCAGTCAGCTGTCAGCTGTCAGCTGTCTATAATGGAGTGGCCAGCACAGTCACTGGATCTCAACCCTATTGAGCTGTTGTTGGAGCAGCTTGACTTTTTTAACAAATCAGCTTAACTTTTTTAACAAATCAAAAACTGAAAAATTGGGCGTGCAAAATTATTCAGCCCCCTTAAGTTAATACTTTGTAGCGCCACCTTTTGCTGCGATTACAGCTGTAAGTCGCTTGGGGTATGTCTCTATCAGTTTTGCACATCGAGAGACTGAATTTTTTTCCCATTCCTCCTTGCAAAACAGCTCGAGCTCAGTGAGGTTGGATGGAGAGCATTTGTGAACAGCAGTTTTCAGTTCTTTCCACAGATTCTCGATTGGATTCAGGTCTGGACTTTGACTTGGCCATTCTTGGCCATGGATATGTTGATTTTTGAACCATTCCATTGTAGATTTTGCTTTATGTTTTGGTTCATTGTCTTGTTGGAAGACAAATCTCCGTCCCAGTCTCAGGTCTTTTGCAGACTCCATCAGGTTTTCTTCCAGAATGGTCCTGTATTTGGCTCCATCCATCTTCCCATCAATTTTAACCATCTTCCCTGTCCCTACTGAAGAAAAGCAGGCCCAAACCATGATGCTGCCACCACCATGTTTGACAGTGGGGATGGTGTGTTCAGAGTGATGAGCTGTGTTGCTTTTACGCCAAACATAACGTTTTGCATTGTTGCCAAAAAGTTCAATTTTGGTTTCATCTGACCAGAGCACCTTCTTCCACATGTTTGGTGTGTCTCCCAGGTGGCTTGTGGCAAACTTTAAACAACACTTTTTATGGATATCTTTAAGAAATGGCTTTCTTCTTGCCACTCTTCCATAAAGGCCAGATTTGTGCAATATACAACTGATTGTTGTCCTATGGACAGAGTCTCCCACCTCAGCTGTAGATCTCTGCAGTTCATCCAGAGTGATCATGGGCCTCTTGGCTGCATCTCTGATCAGTCTTCTCCTTGTATGAGCTGAAAGTTTAGAGGGACGGCCAGGTCTTGGTAGATTTGCAGTGGTCTGATACTCCTTCCATTTCAATATTATCGCGTGCACAGTGCTCCTTGGGATGTTTAAAGCTTGGGAAATCTTTTTGTATCCAAATCCGGCTTTAAACTTCTTCACAACAGTATCTCGGACCTGCCTGGTGTGTTCCTTGTTCTTCATGATGCTCTCTGCGCTTTTAACGGACCTATGAGACTATCACAGTGCAGGTGCATTTATACGGAGACTTGATTACACACAGGTGGATTGTATTTATCATCATTAGTCATTTAGGTCAACATTGGATCATTCAGAGATCCTCACTGAACTTCTGGAGAGAGTTTGCTGCACTGAAAGTAAAGGGGCTGAATAATCTTTGCACGCCCAATTTTTCAGTTTTTGATTTGTTAAAAAAGTTTGAAATATCCAATAAATGTCGTTCCACTTCATGATTGTGTCCCACTTGTTGTTGATTCTTCACAAAAAAATACAGTTTTATATCTTTATGTTTGAAGCCTGAAATGTGGCAAAAGGTCGCAAAGTTCAAGGGGGCCGAATACATTCGCAAGGCACTGTATATACACATCTTGAAAACATTTTTTCCCTTTATTACCCACCAACCCTACCACCCCTCCCCAATTGGAGCTAAATAGTGAACAACAACGCGTAGGCCTGTATTTCCAGATTACACATACTATATACATTTTATGGGCACAGTCTATTTTACAATAGTTTTATTTTGTTTGTTTTTAACTTGTCCCTTCCTCTACCATCAACCTTTCCCATATATTTATGATGTCCATCCGGTTTGATTTCTATTTGCCATATCTTTCAAACGGTGCTCTTCTGAAAGAAGTTCTTAACCCATATACGTTTTACGGGCAGAGTATATTTTACATTAGGTATCTTGTTGTTATTAGTCCTAACCTTCAGCTCCATTCAACCCCTCTCATCTATCTCTCAACACCATCCATTTTGGATTTCTATTTACCATATATTTTTCAACTGTGCTGTGATGTTTCACAAAAGTTCTGAACCTTTCTATTCTCATGGTTGATACAGATTGTCAATTTAAAATAAACATGTTTCTACAACCTGATTGGAGTCCAAATTGTCTGTGGTAAATTGTCAGAGCAAATACCAAGCCATGAGGTCGAAGGAATTGTCACTAGAGCTCCGAGACAGGATTGTGCAGCGGCACAGATCTGAGGAAGGGTACCAAAACATTTCTGCAGCATTGAAGACGGGAGAACCTTCCCGAAAGACAACCATATCTGCAGCACTCCCGCAATCAGGCCTTTATATTGGTGGCCAGACGGAAGCCACTCCTCAGTAAAAGGCACATGACAGCCCGCTTTGCGTTTAGAAACAAGATTTTCTGGTCTGATGAAACCAAGATTGAACTCTTTGGCCTGAATGCCAAGCGTCACGTCTGGAGGAAACCAGGCACTGCTCATCACCAGGCCAATACCTTCCCTATGGTGAAGCATGGGGGTGGCAGATTCATGCTGTGTTGATGTTTTTCAAAGGAAGGGACTGGCAGACTAGTCAGGATCAAGGGGAAAGATGAACTGAGCAAAGTACAGAGAGATTCTTGATGACAACCTGCTCCGGAGTGCTCAGGACCTCTGACTGGGGCGAAGGTTCACTTTCCAACAGGACAACAACCCTAAGCACACAGCCAAGACAACACAGGAGTGGCTTTGAGACAAGTCTCTGAATGTCCTTGAGTGGCCCAGCCAGAGCCCGGACTTGAACCCGGACTTGAACATCTCTGGAGAGACCTGAAAATAGTTGTGCAGCAACAATCCTCATCCAACCTGACAGAGCTTGAGAGAATCTGCAGAGAAGAATGGGAAAAACTCCCCAAATACTGGTGTGCCAAGCTTGGATTGTCATACCCAAGTGGAATCGCTGCCAAAGTTGCTTCAACAAAGTATTGAGTAAAGGATCTGAATACTTATGTAAATGTGATATTTCAGTTTTTTATTTTTAAAACATTTGCAAAAATGTCTTTATGGGGTATTGTGTGTAGATTGAGGGGCAAAACAACTCTTTAATCCATTTTAGAATAAGGCTGTGGAAAAATGGAAGGGTCCTGAATACATCCCGAATGCACTGCATATGTGATGTACAGTACAGCCTGGAGCACAGCACAGAGACACTGCAACGCTCCATGCTGATTACACTTTAAACAATGCTACCTAATATAATGTTTACATACCCTACATTATTCATCTCATATGTATACGTATATACTGTACTCTATATCATCTACTGCACCTTTATGTAATACATGTATCACTAGCCACTTTAAACAATGCTACCTAATATAATGTTTACATACCCTACATTATTCATCTCATATGTATACGTATATACTGTACTCTATATCATCTCCTGCATCTTTATGTAATACATGTGTCACTAGCCACTTTAACTATGCCACTTTGTTTACATACTCATCTCATATGTATATACTGTACTCGATACCATCTACTGTATCTTGCCTATGCCGCTCTGTACCATCACTCATCCCAATATCTTTATGTACATATTCTTTATCCCCTTACACTTGTGTGTATAAGACAGTAGTTTTGGAATTGTTAGTTAGATTACTTGTTGGTTATTACTGCATTGTCGGAACTAGAAGCACAAGCATTTCGCTACACTCGCATTAACATCTGCTAACCATGTGTATGTGTCACGACTTCTGCCGAAGTCATTGCCTCTCCTTGTTCGGGCGGTGCTCGGCGTTCGACGTCACCGGTCTTCTAGCCACCATTGATCCTTTTTTCATTTTCCATTGGTTTTGTCTTGTCTTCCCACACACCTGTTTTCAATCCGATTCATTACCTGTTGTGTATTTAACCCTCTGTTTCCCCTCATGTCTTTGTCAGAGATTGTTTTATTGTCAGTGTAGTGTGATTGTTGTATAGGTGCGTGTCGGGTCCTCGTACTCATGTTTGTTTGTTTATGTACATTTAGTATTATGGAGCATACTCCGTGGACTTTATTAAAAGACTCCATTTGACTCTCCTGCGCCTGACTTCCCTGCCACCTATTACACCTATGCATGACAGTATGTGACAAATAAAATTTGATTTGATTTGACACTGCTGTCTGATGGACAACCAGGTGTACTGTACAAGCACACACACACACACTCACTCACTCACTCACTCACTCACACACACACACACACACACACACACACACACACACACACACACACACACACACACACACACACACACACACACACACACACACACACACACACTCACTCACTCACTCACTCACTCACTCACTCACTCACACACACACACACACACACACACACACACACAAATCTCCACTGCGCACTGACTCAACACCCTACAGAACATAAAATAGAGGGATGAGGACAGCTGCCATGATCACCCTGTGTGTGTTGTAATAGTGGACGTGTCAAACTCAAGGTGAGCCCTGATCTCAATCGATATTGAAATGACTTAACCCAAATGGAAATCGTATTTAAATAATGGACTTACATAGTCTCTTCCTTTTGTCCAGGTGTCCAGTCATCAAAACCTATGCAGTCAAGGAGCATCCGAAATTCCAAAAGCGATTGACAGAGGGCAACTTTTTGCACATTTTGATGGCGAGGAAAAGACCGGACGGTGAAGACAGAATGCAGCTTGCTGGGAAAATGAGTTTGACACCCCTGCACTAGTGTATTGATGCTTGTACTTTTTAATGATTTGATCTCAATTTATGTTTATGTATATGAGTGCATCACTGTGTGTATTTGAAGATTCTATCTGTGTTTCCACTGCGCGTTTCTCTTTCATTGAGTGTCAACTGTTTATGTTTGTGTTCCTCTCTAATGCGTAAAGCCAGATGTGTTGGCCAGGGGATGTGGATGTCAGAAAGACAGAGCGAGGGGGGGTAAGAGAGGGAGAGAGAGAGAGAGAGAGAGAGAAGGGAGAAAGAGGGCAGGGGAGAGAGAGAGAGAGTGAAAGAGGAAGGGAGAGAGGGAGAGAGAGAGGGGGGGAGAGAGAGAGAGGGAGAGCGTGGGGGTGAGAGGTGAAAGAGAGGACGAGGAGAGAGGGGGAGAGAGACAGGGAAAGTGGAAGGAGAGAGAGAGAGGGAGAAAGACAGGGAAAGAGGAAAAGAGGGAGAGAGACAGGGAAAGAGGAAGGGAGAGAGAGGGAGTGAAAGAGGTAGAGAGACAGGGAAAGAGGAAGGGAGAGAGAGGGAGTGAAAGAGGGAGAGACAGGGAAAGAGGGAGGGAGAGAGACAGGGAAAGAGGAAGGGAGAGAGAGGGAGAGAGAGAGACAGGGAAAGAGGAAGGGAGAGAGAGGGAGTGAAAGAGGTAGAGAGACAGGGAAAGAGGAAGGGAGAGAGAGGGAGTGAAAGAGGGAGAGACAGGGAAAGAGGGAGGGAGAGAGACTGGGAAAGAGGAAGGGAGAGAGAGGGAGAGAGACAGGGAAAGAGGAAGGGAGAGAGAGGGAGTGAAAGAGGTAGAGAGACAGGGAAAGAGGAAGGGAGAGAGAGGGAGTGAAAGAGGGAGAGACAGGGAAAGAGGGAGGGAGAGAGAGGGGAAGAGGAAGGGAGAGAGTGGGAGAGAGACAGGGAAAGAGGAAGGGAGAGAGAGGTAGAGAGGAAGGGAGAGAGAGGGAGAGAGCTGGAAGGGCAAAGCGACAGCTGGGAGAAAGGGGCTCCAGCCTGCAGCTGAGGCTAACTACCCCTGAGCATCACATACTGGACTCAAACGCCCCCTGCATGTTTATCCCATACACGCTGTGTGTGTGTGTGCGCTCCACATGTGTGGCGCATGCGTGGAGAGAGAGCGAGAGCGAGAGAGTTTGTGTGCATTGGCATACAAAATTAGCATCATCCAAGCAGTGACTATACAATTCCATGGTCCAGCAGTCAGCCAGTCCTGAAATGCCCTGACTGTAAACCTGGCATTTGATTTTACCGAGCTGGATGTAACCCTGCACTACATCCATCAGATAACCATGATAACCTCCTTCAGCGGTACTACCCTCTGAAGAACCAAGAGGACCCTGTCTGGATCCATGGATAGAGAGGGAAGGAGAGACAGGGAATGAGAGAGAGTGTACAAGGAATTGGGAGAGCCAAGCAAGAGAGAGAAGCTGAGATATGAAGACTGTGAGAGATATAGACTGAAAGAGAGGGTGAAATTGAGAAAGAAAGTGCGATAGCAGGCCAAGAGATGGGGAGGGAATATGTGAGATAAAAGGGGTGAATAAAAAAAGAGAGTTTAAGAGTGCATGAGAGATGCAGAGAGCAACAACAAGATTCTGAAATATGGAGACTGAGAAAGAGAAACTGTTGTGTGTAAGTGTGAATGAAGAGGGTGTGATTTTGTGCATTAATGTGCAAGTCCCAATTGGACCGTTTCATTGTACTGAAATTGATGGAGGGGGGAATGGAATCTAAGCTATTTATTCGTGTTCATTGATTAAACTTTGTTCCTGCTGTGGGTTTCACAAGGGTAGCAGGGGCCTGCAGCTGGAATGAACAGAGAGGGGGGCGCAGAGAGATCGAGAAGAGAGGGAGACAGGAGATAGAAAGAGAGAGCGGATGAAAGGAGAGAAAGAGATATGGGGGATGAGAAGGGAGAGAAGGAGGAGAGGGAGTCCGGGAGAGAAAGGGTGAAATGAAAGAAAGAGATATGGCGGATGAGGGAGAGACAGAGTGAGGTGTGACGGAGACCGAGATAGATAGGGGTGAGGGAAATCGAGAGATAGACTTCTAGGGAAAGGAATAGTGAACTATATGGCAGGGAAAAGAAAGAGCAAAGAGGGGTTGAGTAAAGAAGGGGGGATGGTAGATTAGAAGAGAGAGAACAAGAGAGAGGGAGAGTGAGAGAGAGAACACAAAGGATAAGGAGAGAGAGATGGCTATTTGAAAAAGAGCACACAACAGAACACAGACAGTTGCATCAGTCTCTGTCCCCCGCTTTGGTCAGCGATCAGTATCATCCAGCAGCATGTCGGTCAGCGATCAGTATCATCCAGCAGCATGTCGGTCAGCGATCAGTATCAGCCAGCAACATATCGGTCAGCGATCAGTATCATCCAGCAGCTTGTCAATCAGTGATCAGTATCATCCAGCAACATATCAGTCAGCGATCAGTATCATCCAGCAACATGTAGGTCAGCGATCAGTATCATCCAGCACCATGTTGGTCAGTGATCAGTATCATCCAGCAACATGTCGGTCAGTGATCAGTATCATCCAGCAACATGTCGGTCAGTGATCAGTATCATCCAGCAGCATGTTGGTCAGCGATCAGTATCAGCCAGCAACATATCGGTCAGTGATCAGTATCATCCAGCAGCATGTCGGTCAGCGATCAGTATCATCCAGCAGCATGTCAGTCAGCGATCAGTATCAGCCAGCAACATATCGGTCAGCGATCAGTATCATCTAGCAGCTTGTCAATCAGTGATCAGTATCATCCAGCAACATATCAGTCAGCGATCAGTATCATCCAGCAGCATGTCAATCAGCAATCAGTATCATCCAGCACCATGTCGGTCAGCGATTAGTATCATCCAGCAGCATGTCAATCAGCAATCAGCATCATCCAGCAACATATCAGAGATCAGTATCATCCAGCAGCAAGTCGGTCAGCGATCAGTATCATCCAGCAGCATGTCAATCAGCAATCAGCATCATCCAGCAACATATTGGTCAGCGATCAGTATCATCCAGCAGCATGTCAATCAGCAATCAGTATCATCCAGCAACATGTCGGTCAGCGATCAGTATCATCCAGCAACATGTTGGTCAGTGATCAGTATCATCCAGCAACATGTCGGTCAGTGATCAGTATCATCCAGCAACATGTCGGTCAGTGATCAGTATCATCCAGCAGCATGTCGGTCAGCGATCAGTATCATCCAGCAGCATGTCAGTCAGCGATCAGTATCAGCCAGCAACATATCGGTCAGCGATCAGTATCATCTAGCAGCTTGTCAATCAGTGATCAGTATCATCCAGCAACATATCAGTCAGCGATCAGTATCATCCAGCAGCATGTCAATCAGCAATCAGCATCATCCAGCAATATATCGGTCAGCGATCAGTATCATCCAGCACCATGTCGGTCAGCGATCAGTATCATCCAGCAGCATGTCAATCAACAATCAGCATCATCCAGCAACATATCAGAGATCAGTATCATCCAGCAGCAAGTCGGTCAGCGATCAGTATCATCCAGCAGCATGTCAATCAGCAATCAGCATCATCCAGCAACATATTGGTCAGCGATCAGTATCATCCAGCAGCATGTCAATCAGCAATCAGTATCATCCAGCAACATGTCGGTCAGCGATCAGTATCATCCAGCAGCATGTCGGTCAGCGATCAGTATCATCCAGCAACATGTCGGTCAAAAATAATCATCAAGTTTTTCAAAAGTGTCTGTAATCTGATGACAATATTTTTGCTGGTAACGTAACTGATTACAGTCACTGTTTTTTGTAATCAGATTACAACCCTGACTAGCACCACACCCATAAACACAAACACTCTCAATCTACCACACCACTTATAATAAACAACCCCACACACATCCTTTATCTCCCCACACACGACACAAACATACACACAACCAGCACCTTTTTCCCACCACCCATATGCTGTGCTGTACACACACTCCGTCTGCCTCTGTCTCTCTAGCCCAGGGCTCCCCATCCCTGTTCCTGGAGAGCTACCGTCCTGTAGGTTTTCGCTGGAGGAAAATCCTACAGGAGGGTACCTCTCCAGGAACAGGGTTGGAGAGCACGGCCCTAGTCTAAAGCAAGTGGCCTAAATATGTGGTCATGTCTGACAGAATGGGGAAAACCCCGACTAAGTGGTTCTGAGGACCGTCTCGAAGGGACACAGGTGTGACAGTGCTATGAATGCAACAGTTATGTATGCAAACAGCAGATGACATTTTAAAGCTGCTTCTCAAAAAGTATTCTCACAGTATTCTCACAGGAGATCTGCAGCAAGCGGAGGGAGCAATCACCAGATTTCCTCGCTATTATTTGCTATCTTCTGCCTGCTTCTGAATCAGCTGTGAAATGAATGTATTCCTATGGGAAATATACGAGACTGTAACAAGGATAATTGGCCTTTACCTTTCTCTCACAAAAGAGAGAGAGGGAGGGAGGAAAGGAAGGAGGGTATGATTATTGTTAAATCCTCATAACTGGTTGGATTGTTGGTCCTCTCTCCCTCGTCGCCCCCTCCTCTCGTTGAGTGTGCTGTGGCCGGCAGCTTCCTGACTGTGAGCTGGGCCTACAGATGATGATCACCAGGTCCTATTCTGATGGTCGTTCTCTGGGTCCTCTAATATGTACAGTAGAGGTGGACATATAGCAGCATGAACATGTACTATGTGACCGGTTAGCTGTGTACTGTATGTGTGGGAGGAAGAAGTTTGTGTATTTATGTGTCATTGTGTGTGTGTTGTAGTGGTTATGTGTGAGTGTATTAATGTGTGAGACAGAGAAAGAGAGAGAGATAGAGAGAGAGAGAGAGGTGTGTGTACACATGTAATTACGTTTGGATTGGTGTATTGGAGTATACAGTGCGTGTGAGTTGTGATTGTATTTCTATTAATGTGCGAGAGAGAGGTGTGCGTACATGTATATATAATTATGTTTGGGTGTAAGAAAGATGTGTGTGTACTGATGTTGGATCTTAATAGGATCCCTCTTTTGTTGTTGAGCATTTTCCTGCAAAGCAAGCTTGTTGAGTTTTAAATAGGCTTCTAAAGTTTGTAATTTCCACATTGACATTTCAGACTTGATTTGCCCTAACAAAAAATGTATCAACCCATACAAAATGTCCAAAATGTCCAAAGTGTCCAAAGCTGGAATATGTAACTTTTTGGGCGTCCCCACAAAATGCACATAGAAATGCGAGTTATAGATCTGTCACGCTCATAGAAAGCAAGTCTAAGAAGTGGTAGATCGGTTCTATGTGCGCTATTTCTATGCTTTACAGGCTGACCACACCGCTCGCATCGCGTGCGCGAGCGCTGCAAAATACATGTTTAAATCTATGTTATTCAATTACTGTAACCCACACTGCTCGCGCGCGCCAGCGAGCGTCTGCTTTGCCAAGGGCTAAAATAGAATCAGTTATATTTCTGATGCAGATCGCGCTGCAAGTCCTGCTTCTCCCATCTCCTCATTGGTTTATAGAAGCAGGTACCCACCCACGTGCCATCTCCTCATTGGTTATACCCACGTGGGTGAATGAAAGACGAACAAGGTCAGTGGCGGTAATGCACCTAATTTATGAAAAAAAAACAATATTGTTGGGTGTTGAAAATATATTTCACAGTGGTTTAGATGGTACAATGATTTTCTACACTATACTTGCTTGTTTTGTAAAATAAATGGAAATGAGGCAAATTAGAATTTTAGCAACCAGGAAATGGCAGAGCGATTTCTGCATAGTGCATCTTTAATTATAATCTAAATAATAATTCACATTTCTTGTTGTTGCATGGTTACATTACTTCTGTAATAAACTGACTCAAATTAAGATCATACATCTGCATGTTTGCCATGTCAAGAGATTTTCTAGAGCCTCAGTTGCTGTACACAATGGACACAGGCACCATTGTCCATATCACAACACTCTCACAGCTGGCCCCATGACATTTTCATGCCGTAATTATCTTTAAGTTACTGTAATGTATCAATTTCTCAGCATTTGCACTGCATCATGTCATCGGTCATGGCAGCCTTACATGTACAAAGACTTTGTTCAATTAATTTTTGTATGATTTAAATGGCCTGTCTCTTTAAGGATGTTTACACGGACGGCTGATGCAATTGCATCATTGCAATACATACAATGTAACACACATGCTGTAAACTGGACAGTTAACTGGACAGTTATCTCCCTCTCTCCCTCTCTCTCTCTCTCTCTCTCTCTCTCTCTCTCTCTCTGTTCTGTTTTCTTTCTTTCTCACACACACACACACACACACACTCACACACACACACACACACACACACACACACACACACACACACACACACACACACACACACACACACACACACACACACACACACACACACACACACACTTCAAACCCAAGTGAAGAGTTTAATGCATCACCTGGTTTCTATGAGGAACTCATAGTAAATGCATTGCCTAAAATCGTCACTCCTCTCTCTACATGTTCATCATGAATTCAAGGACCCCCTATCCCCCGTCCTCCATCCCGCCTTCCTCTTCTCCACGTCTTACCTCAGGGGGTGAGGCGGGAAAGAGGGGCAAGGGACACAGGAGGGGGGAGGAGTTGGGAGATGCATTTCATGGGTTAATGGGGGAAGATGGTGTTTAAGTATTCCACAGTGTTAGAGCCTGTAGTGGTGTCCTGTGCATAACTAGAGGGATCCCAGCAGGCTAGCACTGACTGACACTGGAGACAACCCCAGTACAGAGCCTAGTCACAGCTTCACTATTGCACCATGATCACAGCACTGCTCCACGGCAACAGAGCTATGGTTAACATGCCATTGTTAGGACGAGTGAGCAGCTCCCTCACACTGATTTGTTTTCATTGAAGTGATGCCATTTTGGTCAGTGCCAAACAAAAAAGTGATTTTTGGTCTCTATTTAAGGTTAGGGTTAGGCATTAGGGGTGGCAGCGTAGCGTAGCCTAGTGGTTAGAGCATTGGACTAGTAACTGAAAGGTTGCAAGATACAAGATACAAAATCTGTCATTCTGCCCCTGAACAAGGCAGTTAACCCATTGTTCCTAGGCTGTCATTGAAAATAAGAATTTGTTCTTAACTGTCTTGCCTAGTTAAATAAAATATAAAAAATAGGCTTAGCAGTGTGGTTAGGTGTAAAATCAGATTTTATGACTGTGGCTGTCCCAGCTAATAACCACTCTGCAGAGCTTCCTCCAGAACAAGATTCAGGACGAAACACACTAACGTGCACCTTTGTAGGTTATGCTTTGACTCTGTACACTATATGTCTATAGTATACGAAGCTGAGGAGTGAGGATACAAATCCCTATCTGTTACAGAATGTAAGAGAACATAGAAGAGCATAAACTATAGTACAGTTGAATTCGAAAGTTTACAAACATCCTAGCGAAATACATTTAAACTCAGTTTTTCACATATCCTGACATTTATTTCTAATAAAAATTCCCGGACTTAGGATCACCACTTTATTTTAAGAATGTAAATTGTCAGAATAATAGTAGAGAGAATTATTTATTTCAGCTTTGATTTCAAACATTTTGGGTAGCCTTCCACAAGCTTCCCACAATAAGTTGGGTGAATTTTGACCCATTCCTCCTGACAGAGCTAGTGTAGCTGAGTCAGGTTTGTAGGCCTCCTTGCTCGCACACACTTTTTCAGTTCTGCCCACAAATGTTACATGGGATTGAGGTCAGGGATTTGTGATGGCCACTCCAATACCTTGACTTTGTTGTCCTTTAGCCATTTTGCCATAACTTTGGAAGTAGGCTTGGGGTCATTGTCCATTTGAAAGACCCATTTGCGACCAAGCTTTAACTTCCTGACTGATGTCTTGAGATGTTGTTTCAATATGTCCATATAATTTTCCTACATCGTGATGCCATCTATTTTGTGAAGTGCACCAGTCACTCCTGCAGTAAAAGCACCCCCACAACATGATGCTGCCACCCCCGTGCTTCACGGTTGGGATGGTGTTCTTCGGCTTGCAAGCATCCCAATATTTCCTCTAAACACAACGATGGTCATTATGGCCAAACAGTTATATTTTTGTTTCATTAGACAAGAGTACATTTTTCCAAAAAGTACGATCTTTGTCCCCATGTGCAGTTGAAAACTGTAGTCTGGCTTTTTTATGGAGGTTTTGGAGCAGTGGCTTCTTCCTTGCTGAGCGGCCTTTCAGGTTATGTCGATATAGGACTCGTTTTACTGTGGATATACAGTTGAAGTCAGATGTTTACATACACTTAGGTTGGAGTTATTAAAACTAGTTTTTCAACCACTCCACACATTTATTGTTAACAAACTACAGTTTTGGAAAGTCAGTTAGGACATCTACTTTGTGCACGACACAAGTCATTTTTCCAACAATTGTTTACCAGACCGATTATTTCACTTATAATTCACTGTATCAAGATTCCAGTGGGTCAGAAGTTTACATACACTAAGTTGACTGTGCCTTTAACTTCTTTGGGGTACCCCCCCCTTCTTCTCAATTTCAATTTCAAAAGATATACCCTAATCTAACTGCCTGTAGCTCAGGCCCAGAGGCAAGGATATGCATATTCTTGGTATCATTTGAAAGGAAACACTCTGACGTTTGTGGAAATGTGAATTGAATGTAGGAGAATATAACACAATAGATCTGGTAGAAGAAAATACAAGGAAATAAACATACGTTTTCTGTTTTCTATTGTTGCTACATCATCTTTCAAATGACCAAGAACAGCCAAACATATTGGTAGCATGCTGTGGATGATTTGAATGAAGAACATAAGATGGCAACAATAGCTGAGCAAAGGTTTGGACAGATAACTTCAAAAATGAGCGAGCTACATGACATTGAGCATGAAGTCACCCAGGTGTCCCACACAATTGTACCCAAATGTACCCAAGTGGCCGAATTGGTACAGTGATACATTTTGAAGGAAAGAACTATATACAAAATACATAAATGCTATTCTAACACACCCCCCCCCAAAAAATATATATAAAAAAATATATATATATTCAAATAATAATAATTTAAAAAAAATACTAATAATAAAACAAACAATTAACAAGGGTAACTATTTACATATTTTCTATTTACAATATTGTGAATACCCTCAGTCCTCTACACAACATTGTGCTGCTGGTGCCATGGCCCATAGCAGTCTCTTTCTGCTGTAAAGCAAAGGCTTACTGAACAGGTGGTGCAGGTGATGGGGCATTTCCTGTGACAAAGGGCACAACGACGTCTCAATACTGTGCCCTTTTTGCCCTGAGGCACATTCATGCCTGCAGAGATGAATCTGGGCAGGTGAACACCACTGGTTGGAGTGGAAGGGACAGAGGTAGCGGGGACAGAAGGTGCTACAGTGGACTTGCTGTAGCTAGCAAGCTCCTGGATGAGCAACTCCCTGAAGGCTAGCTGTGAGATGGGGGGCTGTCCACAGCTCTTAGCCATTTCCTTCTGGAGGATGAAGGCATTCACCACAGCAATGTCAATGAAATGATAGAAAAATGTGTTGTACCATTTCATGGTCTTGTGGAGAACATTGTAGTATCCTATCAGCGCATCTGACAGGTCCACACCTGCCATGCTCTTGTTTCAGTCCTTCACAGCAGCTGGAATAGGGACATTTTTTGTGGTCCATACCCCGACACCGTCCTTCACACGCCTGACGACGTGATCTCTGGAGCAGATGACCACCTCTCTGGTATCCATCCACTTCACAAAGAGCAGGCCATCTTCACGGATCCATCACAGGTTTCTCTCTTCCCCACCCCCCTCAGCCTGCTTAGGCATGTCGTTCACCTTTGTCTTTGGAAAGCCCACTCTGTTGGTCCGAATGGTGCCACAAGCCCACACATCCCGCTTCCTTAGCTCTGTAAACAGGGTAGGGCTTGTGTAGAAGTTGTCCACAAACAGTTTGTAGCCCTTCCCCAGCAGTTGAAAATCCAATAACTCCATAACGGAATCATGACAAGCAAAACTGTTTTTCCCCTCATAAACAAAAAATTGCAAGTGTAGGCACACACAGAATCAGCCAAAACAAACAGCTTGTAACCCCACTTGGCTGGTTTGTTTCTCATGTATTGTTTGAGGCGGATTCTGGCCTGAGGCTACCATCCTCTCATCGATGGACAGGTTCTGAGCGGGCTGAAAATAGGTCTTGCAGGCCTCAACGATGTTGGGGTAGAGAGGTTTGATTTTGTCATTCTCCCCATCAACTTCTGGGTCACTGATGTAAAGCGCCCGTGAGATAGTCAGAAACCTTTTACAAGACATGACAGTCATGGGGAAAGGCAGTTGATAGAGAGCTGACGTTTTCCAATAGTCCCTTAGAGTTTTCAACTTCACCAGCCCCATGTAAATGACCATTGAAAAGTAGCAGAAAAGGTCTGACATGGAAATGGTCTTCCATGCCTCTTTCTTTCCTGCCTGCTTCTTAGCCCTGTACTTATTGGTGTTCAACACCAGGGAATCAACAACTGACGAGGTGAAAAATAGTTGAAAAAGTTGAAGGGGGCTGTACTGTGCAGTCATGTCTAGTTGAGGTCCTGGCTGCCTTTTGGGTCTAAAAACTGGTGGATTTGGTTCCACATCATCTTCTAACACAGAGTGCCAACGACCCTCTAGCCCTCTGTCTGCATGTTTCTCTCTTCCCCACCTCCGCTTCTTTGTCACTGACTTCACATCTCTAGATGGACAGGTAGGTGTGGAGCCGGCGGCAGCGGGGGTCCGGCTAGATGAACCAGCTTCAGAGGGAGATGGACACCTAGACATTGGTGGCTCATAATCAGAATCACTGCCACTGTGAAAGATTTTTAAAAATCAGGAACAATACTTTCACGTATGAGCCCTGTATCAACACGTAAAATAAACAGATATATATAGAGAGTACAGGGAACATAATCACTATGGTGAAGTGGTGAAGGGCTGTTCCATTCCATGTTTATGTAAAATACATTTTAAAAATATATCACACACACACACACAGTGTAGCCACAGTGTAGCCAATACACCATACTTTACACATTTCATTACAGATTCTATTTTTATATATTGCAAATAAAATAAGAAAAAAATAATAATAATCTCAAATGAATAATATTTGATATTATTCATTTCAAACAATGACATTAGCATTAGAATTGACCAATTCAGCATGGCATCCTCGCCATGCAGAAACATGTCCTCCGCCAGGGAGTCAAAACTAGCTTTGCTGAAAGATTCATCTTCCTGAAGTGGTCTCGCTGTAGCTATCTATTTCCTCTATAATTTGGGTTAAATCTGTATACCTAGACTTTGTTTTAGCTTTTTCTGATTTATTCGTCACATTTTAAATATATAAACTTGTTGAAAATGTTATTGAATATGTACTGCTATGCGTAACACCCATGGCTCCGTCAAGTAGGATTTGCAATGGCGAATGAACCTCTTTCACGCCAGATTTTACGACAAAGGCTGGTCTTCAAACGTATAACCATTACATATTGCCGTTTTCCTCAGCTCATTGGCTATCTTCCAAGCTAGATTTCAAGATGGTCAGTGGTCATTGGGCCAAAATACAGTCAATCAACGATAGACTGGTCCTACCATTGGTGCGCAATGATGTCATTGATTGGTGTCTTCAAATCGGTTTGTTTTGGTCAATACGCCCTGGGAAAAGACCCATCAAGTATGGTTGTGTTAGTAACAATCAGAGGATTGCAATGAAACCAACCATGACTGGATAAATGTTTGTTTATTGTGTGTAATTACCACGAACGCATCATCCAAAGTTGAATGAGACGGAAATCATGACGCAAGCGGTTTACAAATGTCTCGTGTTAGGCTATAAAAATTGATTTTATCAAACAAAACAAACATTCACTGTGTAGTTAGGACACTTGGCATTGCCACCAGAGGAAGATATTCAATGGTAAGCGATTTATTTTATTGTTATTTATGACTTTCATTACGCTAATGCTTGGTTGGAAAATGCTAGTAATACTTGTGTGTGTGGCGCCGTACTCAGAAAATAGCATGTTTGCTTTCGCAGTAACCTTTTTGAAATCTGACACAGCGGCTGGAATAATAAGATGTTCATTTTTTAAACGATGTAAGATACATGTATTTACAAGAATGTTTACTATAACAAATGGTGTATTTAGAATGTTAGCTCTCTGCAGTTTCACCGGATGTTGGCCTGGTGGGACGTTAGCGTCTCACCTACCGTAGACAGGTTAAACTGCTTGGAAAATCCCCAAAAACGATGTCATGGCTTTAGAAGCCTCTGAAAGGCTAATTGATATCATTTGAGTCCATTGGAAGTGTACCTGTGGATGTATTTCAAGGCCTACCTTCAAATTCAGTGCCTCTTTGCTTGACATCATGGGAAAATCAAAAGAAATCAGCCAAGTCCTCAGAAAAAAATATTGTAGACCTCCACAAGTCTGGTTCGTCCTTGGGAGCAATTTCTAAAGTTACCACGTTCATCTGTACAAACAATAGTACGCAAGTATAAACACCATGGGACCACGCAACTGTCATTCCGCTCAGGAAGGAGACACGTTCTGTCTCCTAGAGATGAACGTATTTTGGAACAAAAATGGTAAATCAATCCCAGCACAATAGCAAAGGAGATGCGGCGAGGGGGACGAACAACACAAAGAGAGGCGAGGGGCTGAAGGGGGCCTGGACGGAACCAGCTGAGGCTGTGAAGCGGGAGGGTGGCCCAAGATCATAGACGCTGCTATGAGTGTGGTGAGTCGGGGCACCTAACGTGGAGCTGTCCCCGCTGGGAGGAGGCCATGCCCTCCACATCCCCCAGTTCTAGGGTAACCTGGATGGTGAGTTAGGTCACCTCCTGTTGGGCGCACACCGAGACGGCCCCTCCGATGGTTCCTGTACGAATTGATGGCTTCGACACCAGCGCTCTGCTGGACTTCTGCAGCATGGTGACCCTGGCCCACCCACAGTTTCTCACATTAGAGGGGAAGGAGGAACCGGGGGACAAGAAGGTGACAGTGTCCTGTGTACACGGGGACACGAAGAGGTACTCAAACGGTGCCAGTGAGGATAACCACCCCAAGGGGAGAGTGCCAGATGCGCATGGGAGCTGTTCCTAACCTACCCATGTCCATTCTCCTCGGTCGAAACTGCCCTCTCTTCCAGGCACTGTGGAGGAGGGACCTGGGGAGGTGTCCACGAGAGGTGTCCACTGGGCCCGAGTCGGACCCAGAGGAGGGAGATGACCCCACTCCGGCAAGCGAGCCACTGTGCTCAGGCTCCCCTTTATGGAGGTGGAGGCCCTAGACGGACCTCCCGACATGGGAATCCTCACGGGTCAGTTCGGGACGGCCCAGTTAGAAGACCCCAATCTCCAGAAGGCTAGGGGCCAGGTATTGCGGTGGATGGCGTACTGTTACCTGGGGTAAGTGATTGGCGCTACCCCCACATAGCAATCAAGCATCATTTATTGTATCAGATAGTAAAGCATAATGGGGAGACAAAAGACTTGTTACTGATACCCAGCCAGTATGTTAGGACTGTGTTGCAGCTTGACAACACCCACCTGCTTGGGGAACACCTGGGGGTGGAGAAAACCAGGGAGCGGATCGGGAACCGGTTCCACTAGCCCGGAGTCAAGCACGCCGTGGAGGACTTCTGCCGTAGTTGCCCGGTTCCCTTTCCCATTATAGGAGTGCCATTCGAGCAGGTGGCAATGTATCTGGTGGGTCCGTCGGTGAAGACCGTGAGGGGACACCAATACATCCTGGTAATCGTGGATTACTCCACCTGGTATCCTGAGGCAATCCCGCTACTCATGGCGGCAGCAAAAGGTTTCGCAAAGGAGCTCTTCCATTTGTTTAGCCGGGTGGGTATTCCGATGGAAATCCTGATGGACCAGGGCACCGCGTTCATGTCTCGTGTGATGAAAGATGTCTGCAATCTGTTACGAATAAAACAGGTGAGGACCAGTGTGTAACATCCACAATGGACGGGCTGGTGGAACGCTTCAATAAGACCCTAAAACAGATGCTAAAGAAGGTCATCAAGCGTGATGGGAGGAACTGGGACCAGCTGCTGCCCTACCTGATGTTTTCAGTGTGCGAGGTACCCCAACATCCACAGGGTTCACCCCCTTTGAGCTCCTGTATGGCCGTCGGATCCCGCGGGCTGCTGGACCTAGCCAAGGAGGTCTGGGAAGAGCAGTCGACCCGCCTTCGCAGCGTAGTCGAACATGTGGAGGAGATGAGGGAGAGGATGACAGCGATTTGGCCAGTGGTGAGAGAGCACGTGGCCCAGGCGCAACGTGCCTAGGAGCGTATCTACAACCCTGGCACCCCGGACTTCTCAAAAAACCTCCTGGTCCAGACAGACGCGTCTGACACAGGGGTAGGGACCATTTTGTCCCAAGAGTAGGAAGGCGAGGAGCACCCCATCATGTATGTCAGCAGGAAGCTCCTCCCGAGGGAGAAGAAATACTTGATTGTTGAGAAGGAGTGCCTCGCCGTGAAGTGGGCACTGGACACCCTCAAGTATTACCTCCTCGGGAGGAAGTTCACCCTGATCACTGACCATGCACCCTTTGTGTGGATGGCAAGAGGTAAGGACTCTAATGACTGTGTAACCTGCTTGTTCCATTCATCTTCTCTCTATCTATCTTCAGCCCTCCATCCATCTTCTCTTTTCTCTTTCCAACTTCAGCGCTCGATCCATCTCTTTATCTCTCTATCTTCAGCCCTCCATCCATCTCTTTATCTCTCTATCTTCAGCCCTCCACCCATCTTCTCTTTCTCTCTCTATCTTCAGCCCTCCATCCATCTTCTCTTTATCTCTCTATCTTCAGCCCTCCATCCATCTTCTCTTTCTCCATTTCTATTTTCAGCCCTCCATCCATCTTCTCTTTCTCCATCTCTATCTTCAGCCCTCCATCAATCTTCTCTTTCTCCATCTCTATCTTCGGCCCTCCATACATCTTCTCTTTCTCCATCTCTATTTTCATCCCTCCATACATCTTCCCTTTTTCTCGCTCTATCTTTTCTCTCTCTATCTTCAGCCCTTCATTCATCTTTTCTCTCTTTGTCTTCAGCCTTCCATCCATCTTCTCTTTTCTTTCTATCTCTCTACATGTTTCTGTGGTTTCTCTCAAGGCTCAGCTGGGGTCCAGCTGTGATACTGCCCCAGAGCCCAATCTGCCTCTCCACACCACATGTACCGCTCACTTTCTCTCTCCACACTCTCTCTGTGTGTGTGTGAGTGTATGTTTTGTGTGTGTGCGTGCGTACAGATGACAAGTAGCCGATGAGAAGTGCTTAATTTAGCTTTTATTCACCACAACACAGAGAAGCTTTTCTCATCTATGACAGCCACGCCCACCTCACCATTCACACCCGTGTCTGATTCACTGGCACTACAAAGCCCCGCCCCCTGAGGATGCCACTATCAAGGAACAGAGAGCTTCAGATAATTTTCAACCCAGCAGGCATGGCTAAACCAGAGGCGTATCAAAAAATCTAACAGTGGCACAAAGAACCATTTTCAAAACACCTCCTCTGTGATCCATAAGTGTTGACATCGATTTAAATGACTCCAACAGCAATCCAAACATCTCTCACAGCCAGATATAAAAGGACTCATTGTGATTCAGATGGACGGAGCCTTTAAGCGACTCTTGAAGCAATTCACAGTGATTCAAATATAAACAGCTTGTTGACTGTGACACGCATGCAGAGGCGGACAGAGCCATATAGTTCTCTAAATACATGGTGGTGGGTGGATTTTAACATGTTTTATTTAACCTTTATTTAACAAGGCAAGTCAGTTAAAGGACAAATGATTATTTACAATGACGGCCTACCCCGGCCAAACCCTAACCCGGACGACGCTGAGACTCCCAATCACGTCTGGTTGTGATACAGCCTGGAATCAAACCAGGGTCTGCCCTGACACCTCTAGCAGGAGCCCTGGATGATGTCAGTAGTAATCATAAGTACTGCTGTTCTGAATATAATAGGCCCAATCACCTCAGTGAACCTTTGAAATGAATTGGACTGTGCAGCCCTTGCTACAGTACATGTATACAGTAGCTTTGTGTCATCAGTTGGAGTAGTGTAGCAGACAGAGCTGTGAACTCTAGGGTTGCGTCATAAATGGCACCTTATTCAAACTACGTCTGGTAAGGAGTAGTGCACTATGTAGGAAATAGGATGTGATTTGGGATGCATCCTAGAACTGTGCTTGAGCTGTGAGTTGTAGACTCAAATAGTAATACACTGAGGTAAGGAAGACTCTGTGCTTTGATTGACACATGACGTCAGCATTTTTGGCCTGGTCATAACACTGTTCCAGGCATCTAACAGAGGATTGTGAGTAGGACTGATCTGTGTGTGTATTACTGACTGAGGGTCTTTCTTCATGTCACCTTTTCAACCAGATTTCATTAAAAAAAAAAATATTTAACCTTTATTTAACCAGGAAGGGCTCATTGAGATTTAAAATATATTTTTCAAGAGCATCCTGGTCAAGATAGGCAGCACCAAGTCATTACAAAAATTACAGACAAACAACATGAAAAACTACAAGTAATCTAGTAAAAACCATAGAATTCACAAAAGTATAACAAAATCAAAAACAGCAAATGAAAAACATTGACAGGTCAGGGAATCAGTCTCAAGATCATTCATCAGTGATTTAAAAATACCAATCGGGACAAGTTCTTCCATTTATATTTGGACCAACAAATGCCTTAAAACACCAACACCAGGACAGCGTATCATTCCTTGTACCTCATTCAAAGATCACATTAGACCAGGGGTCTTCAACCTTTTCCTGCCCAGGGACCCGCTCCCAGGCAAACCGGCGACCCAGGGATCCCCATCATACGTAAACAAAAAAACATTTCTTATCATCAGGTGAATGATAATGGCAAGGAGAAGTAACCAACATTTTAAAATGAACTGACTTGGTAGATCATTTTCATTATTTTGTATTCCCCACATTCTAATTGGAAGAGGGACTGTAAACTTTAACAGCCTATTAGCTTGAACGGTAACTCCAAACACATTTTCACTAAGAGCAGTTGGCAAAAATGAATATCAAAGTCAAATGAATCTCAAAGCAGCCATCGGCACTCACTGGTAGCCTATTCACGGCTGCTTTTTTAAAGCCTGTCAGATATCCAGTGAGTGTAATTGCCTCCAGTGAGTGTAATTTGCTCAATATTAGGAGTTGAGAAATAAAGTTGACATCATTAGAAATAAGATATTCTCCTCTTTCTACTGTAGGTACAGTGCTTTCAAAAAGTATTCATACCTATTTACATATTCCACATTTTGTTGTGTTACAGCCTGAATTCAAAATGTATTAAATAGATTGGTAAGGAAAACAATCTACATATAATACCCGATAATGACAAAGTAAAAACATGTTTTTAGATAATGTTGCTAATTTATGGAAAATTACATATAGAAATATCTCATTTATATACACTAACCTTCAAAAGTTTGGGGTCACTTAGAAATGTCCTTGTTTTTGAAAGAAAAGCAGATTTTTTGTCCATTAAAATAACATCAAATTGATCAGAAATAGAGTGTAGACATTGTTAATGTTGTAAATGACTATTGCAGCTGTAAACGGCTGATTTTTAATGGAATATTTACGTGGGCATACAGAGGCCCATTATCAGCAACCATCACTCCTGTGTTAGCTAATCCAAGTTTAGTACCCGCAAAACAGTACCCGTCTCAACGGCAACAGTGAAGAGGCAACTCCGGGATGCTGGCCTTCTAGGCAGAGTTCCTCTGTTCAGTGTCTGTGTTCTTTTGCCCATCTTAATCTTTTACTTTTATTGGCCAGTCTGAGATATGGCTTTTTCTTTGCAAATCTGCGTAGAAGGCCAGTATCCCGGAGTCACCTCTTCATTGAGTTGAAATTGGTGTTTTGCGGGTACTGTTTAATGAAGCTGCCAGTTGAGGACTTGTGAGGCGTCTGTTTCTCAAACTAGAGACTCCAATGTACCTTTCCTCTTACTCAGTTGTGCACCGGGGCCTCCCACTCCTCTTTCTATTCTGGTTAGAGCCAGTTTGCGCTGTTCTGTGAAGGGAGTATTACACAGCATTGGAAGAGATCTTCAGTTTCTTGGCAATTTTCTGCATGGAATAGCCTTCATTTCTCAGAACAAGAAAGTTTCAGAAGAAAGTTCTTTGTTTCTGGCCATTTTGAGCCTGTAATCGAACCCACGAATGCTGACACTCCAGATACTCAACTAGTTTAAAGAAGGGCAGTTGTATTTCTTCTTAAATCAGGACAACAGTTTTCAGCTGTGCAAACATAATCGCAAAAGGGTTTTCTAATGATCAATTAGCTTTTTAAAATTATAAACATGGATTAGCTAACACAACGTGCCATTGGAACACAGGAGTGATGGTTTCTGATAATGGGCCTCTGCATACCTATGTACAGTCGTGGCCAAAAGTTTGAGAATGACACAAATATTCATTTTCACAAAGTCTGCTGCCTCAGTTTGTTTGATGGCAATTTGCATATACTCCAGAATGTTATGAAGAGTGATCAGATGAATTGCAATTAATTGCAAAGTCCCTCTTTGCCATGCAAATGAATTGAACCCCAAAAAAACATTTCCCCTGCATTTCAGCCCTGCCACAAAAGGACCAGCTGACATGTCAGTGATTCTCTCGTTAACACAGGTGTGAGTGTTGACGAGGACAAGGCTGGAGATCACTCTGTCATGCTGATTGAGTTTGAATAACAGACTGGAAGCTTCAAAAGGATGGTGGTGCTTGGAATCATTGTTCTTCCTCTGTCAAACATGGTTACCTGCAAGGAAACATGTGCCGTCATCATTGCTTTGCACAAAAAGGGCTTCACAGGCAAGGATATTGATGCCAGTAAGATTGCACCTAAATCAACCATTTATCGGATCATCAAGAACTTCAAGGAGAGTGGTTCAATTGTTGTGAAGAAGGCTTCAGGGCGCCCAAGAAAGTCCAGCAAGCGCCAGGACTGTCTCCTAAAGTTGATTCAGCTGCAGGATCGGGGCACCACCAGTACAGAGCTTGCTCAGGAATGGCAGCAGGCGGGTGTGAGTGCATCTGCACGTGTGAAGACTTTTGAGTATAGCCTGGTGTCAAGAAGGGCAGCAAAGAAGCCACTTCTCTCCAGGAAAAACATCAGAGACAGACTGACATTCTGCAAAAGGTACAGGGATTGGACTGCTGAGGACTGGGGTAAAGTCATTTTCTCTGATGAATCCCCTTTCCGATTGTTTGAGGCTTCCGGAATAAAGCTTGCCTGGCGAAGACAAGGTGAGCGCTACCATCAGTCCTGTGTCATGCCAACAGTAAAGCATCCTGAGACCATTCATGTGTGGGGTTGCTTCTCAGCCAAAGGAGTGGGATCACTCACAATTTTGCCTAAGAACACAGCCATGAATAAAGAATGGTACCAACACATTCTCCGAAAGCATCTTCTCCCAACCATCCAGGAACAGTTTCATGAAGAACAATGCCTTTTCCAGCATGATGGAGCACCTTGAGATAAGGCAAAAGTGATAACTAAGTGGCTCGGGGAAAAAAACATCGATATTTTGGGTCCATGGCCAGGAAACTCCCCAGACCTTAATCCCATTGAGAACTTGTGGTCAATCCTCAATAGGCGGGTGGACAAACAAAACCCCACAAATTCTGACAAACTCCAAGCATTGATTATGCAAGAATGGGCTGCCATCAGGATGTGTCCCAGAAGTTAATTGACAGCATGCCAGGGCGGATTGCAGAGGTCTTGAAAAAGAAGGGCCAACACTGCAAATATTGACTCATTGCATCAACTTCATGTAATTGTCAATAAAAGCCTTTGACACTTATGAAATGCTTGTAATTATACTTCAGTATTCCATAGTAACATGTGACAAAAATATCTAGACACTGAGGCAGCAGACTTTGTGAAAATGTATATTTATGTCATTCTCAAAACTTTTGGCAATGACTGTAGATATTCCATAAAAAAATCAGCAGTTTCCATCTACAATAGTCATTTACAACATTAACAATGTCTACACTGTATTTCTGATCAATTTGATGTTATTTTAATGGACAAAAAATATGCATTTCATTCAAAAACTAGGACATTTCTAAGTGACCCCAAACTTTTGAACGGTAGTGTACATACTCACACCCCTGAGTTAGAATCACCTTTGGCAGCGATTACAGCAATTACAGCTTTCTGGGTAAGTCTCTAAGAGCTTTGCACACCTGGATTGTACAATATTTGCACATTTAATTGTCCTGTCTTGGTAAGCAGTGCATATTTCACCTTGTGTTATAGGTTATTGTCCTGCTGAAAGGTGAATTTGTGTCCCAGTGTCTGTTGGAAAGCAGACTGAATCAGGTTCAGGATTTTGCCTGTGCTTAGTACTATTCCATTTCTTTTTATCCTAATAAAACCTCTCATGTCCTTGCCGATGACAAGTATACCCATAACATGATGCAGCCACCACCATGCCAGGGAATATGGAGAGTGGTACTCAGTGATGTGTTGGGTTGGATTTGCCCCAAACATAACGCTTTGTATTCAGGACATAAAGTTAATTTCTATGCCACATTTTTTTCAGTTTTACTTTAGTGCCCTATTGCAAACAGGATGCGTGTTTTGGAATATATGTATTGTGTACAGGCTTACTTCTTTTCACTCTGTCATTTAGGTTAGCATTGTGGAGTAACTACAATGTTGTTGATCCATCCTCAGTTTTCTCCTATCAGAGCCATTCAACTATGTAACTGTTTTAAAATCATCATTGGCCTCATGGTGAAATCCCTGAGCGGTTTCCTTCCTCTCCGGCAACTGAGTTAGAAAGGACGCCTGTATCTGTGTAGTGACTGGGTGTATTGATACACCATCCAAAGTGTCATTAATAAATTCAACATGCTCAAAGAGATATTCAGTGTCTGCTTTTTTTTTTTACCTATCTACCAATAGGTTTCCTTCTTTGTGAGGTATTGGAAAACCTCCCTGGTCTTTGTGGTTGAATCCGTGTTCGAAATTCACTGCTCGGCTGGGGTACAAAGATGAGGTAGTCATTCAAAAATCCTTGTTAGGCAAATTCGTACTCCTGAACTTATTTTGGCTTGCCATAACAAAAGGGTTGAACACCTATTGACTCAAGACATTTCAGATTTTCATTTTTTATTAATGTGTACAAATTTCTAAAAACATAATTCCACTTTGCCATTATGGGGTATTGTGTGTAGGTCATTGACAAAAAAAAAATCTAAATTGAATCCATTTTAAATTCAAGCTGTAACACAACAAAATGTGGAAGAAGTATGTCATAAAAAAATGGCTTCATCTGTTGTTGCTAGGGATAGTCACAACAATATTTAAATAAAAATTGTATTTCTTCCACTTTATTTTTTCTTCCACTTTATTTTGTATTTATTGTCATGGAGCCCCTGTAGTACCTCCGGTTGAATTCCCCTGCATTAGGCAGCAGGGAAAGGGCATTCAGTGTCTTTTGATGGCTGTACATTGTGTCATATGGATGTGTGGAACTCAACTTCTCTTCATTTCCTTTGTTGCATTTGCCTTCTTTTCTCTATACAAGTATTTCCCCCACCTCTGAATCACCAGTATTGTAGCAGTGATTTGTATGGTTTGAATTTAACTCCCATACCCTCCCTTCATGTCCTCTGCCCGCTGTGTACAGTATAACACAGGTAGAGCAGGTCCTTGCCCAGCTAACTAGCAGCCAAGTCTGATACGGTACCTGTAGTTCAGCTCAGGTGTGCAGGGCCTGTGTTACCGTCAGAGAGTCCTCCAGGTGTGCTATAGTGTGCTGAGAGGTTCAGTGGAAGAGCATGGTCAGACATGGTCTTTATGGATCTGTCCTATCAGCTGGAGATGATTTCAATGAAGACGAGTCATTGACCCTAAAGATGGACGGGTCATGGCTCATGTATCCATGGCTCAGGTACTGTATCCATTATCCATGCTCAGGTGTGCACATCAGGTGTGCCGGGCCTAAGGTCCAGTACAGGTCATAAGCCTTGCCTGACATGGTTATGGTGGACCTATTGGCCTCTCAGCAGTAGATGATCTTATTGAAGTAGAGTCATTGCCCCTGATAATATGCAGTCAGGCTCAGGCCATGACTCATGCGTCTTATTCATACTCAGGTATGCCGGGCCCAAGGTCCAGTACAGTTTAGGTGCCTGGCCATTAGCCTGACATCGTCATGCTGGACCAACTCTGTTCTCAGCAGCTGAGGATCTTGATGAAGGCGCGTCTGAACTCAATGTTGAAGGTGGTGTAGATGACAGGGTTGAGGGCGCTGTTGACATAGCCCAGCCAGGTGAAGGCGCTGTAGAGCTCCGGGGGAATACGACACGTCCTGCAGTGGGTGTTCAGGATGTGAGTCACGAAGAACGGCAGCCAGCAGATCAGGAACACTCCTGGAAGATGGAGAGAGAGAGAGAGAGAGTGATGAGAGAGAGAGGGAGGGAAGTGAGAGATGGAGCGATGGAGAGAGAGAAAGGGATGGAGAAAGAGGGGGAGGGATGAGGAGATATGTATGAGGAAGAGGGAGAGCATGATGGACGGAGAGAGAGAGAGAGAGAGAGAGAAAGGGATGGAGAGAGAGAGGGGGGGGGACAGAACGAGAGATTGAACGAGAGATCGAACGAGACAGCGGAAAGCGAGATAAAGAGGAAGGAGTGAAAAAGTAAAAGAGAGGGAGTCAGAATTATGACTTCAAACACTTTCATTTCTCATGAACCTGTACAGTGTGTGGTGTATACATTAGCCTTACGGTCAGCTAACGCATGCTACAGCAGCCACAGAGAGCAAGCCTGGTCTACAGGGTTAATGGGTTTAACTTATGCTCCTATACAAACATCCTCTAGCAAGTTAACACACAGCAACTTCAACACACTGACAGAATTCCAAGTAGACCCATACCCCCATAGACACTTTATGTACAGATCTTAATGTAGGATGTTCCTTTATGTAGGATCTTAATTTGACCGGTTTCGTTGAAGGATTAAAATAACCCTGCAGCAGGAAGATTTGATTATTATCATAAAAGTGATCATTTCTAACGGGAAACTAGTTGTTTAGAGTCCAATTGCATTTCAGATACACTTGTACGTCATAGTGGAGAGACAAATATCGCTCTTGTGTCATTAAAGATGCGTTATAAAGGTTTCGTATCATTTCTACCAGTAGTTTTGAAAGTTTTGTAAACAATTTCATATGATATACTGTAATAAGCCCTGCAAAAAAAATACAGTGCCTTCAGAAAGTGTTCTTACCTCTCTACTTCTTCCATATTTTGTTGTGTTACAGCCTGAATTCAAAACGGATAAAAAATAAAATACATCTCACCCATCTATACACAATACCCCATAGCAACAAAGTGAAAACATGTTTTTTTTAAAACATTTTTGCTCATTTATGAAGATGAAATAGAGAAATATCTAATTTACATAAGTATTCACACCCCTGAGTCAATACATGTTAGAATCACCTTTAGCAGCGATTTAGCGCTTTGAGTCTTTCTGGGTAAGTCTCTAAGAGCTTTGCACACCTGGATTGTACAATATTTGTACAATATTATTCCTTAAAACATTCTTCAAGCACTGTCAAGTTAGTTGTTAATCATTGCTAGACAGCCATTTTTAAATATTGCCATAGATCTTCAAGCCAATTTAAGTCAAAACTGTAACTAGACCACTCAGGAACATTCAATGTAGATTTGGCATTGTGTTTCAGGTTATTGTCCTGCTGAAAGGTGAATTCATATCCCAGTGTCTGTTGGAAAGCAGACTGAACCAGGTTTTCCTTTAGGATTTTGCATGTGCTTAGCTCTATTCTGTTTCTTTGTATCATAAAAAACTGCCTAGTCCTTGCCGATGACAAGCACATCTATAACATGATGCAGCCACAACCATGCCTGAAAATATGAAGAGTGGTACTCAGTGATGTGCTATATTGGATTTGGCCCAAACATAACACTTTGTATTAAGGACATACATTTGCCACATTTTTTGCATTATTACTTTAGTGCCTTATTGCAAACCGAACGCATGTTTTGGAATATTTTTATTCATTACAGGCTTTCTTCTTTTCACTTTGTCATTTCAGTTAGTATTGTGGAGTAACTACAATGTTGTTGATCCATCCTCAGTTTTCTCCTATCACAGCCATTAGACTCTGTAACTGTTTTAAAGTCACCATTGGCCTTGTGGTAAAATCCTTGAGGGGTTTCCTTCCTCTCTGGCAACTGAGTTAGGAAGGACAACTGTATCTTTGTAGTGATTGGGTGTATTGATACACCATCCAAATTAATAACTTCAACTTTAACTTCAGGAGATTGGTGGTACCTTAATTGGGGAGGACAGGCTCGTGGTAATGACTGGAGCAGAATAGGTGGAAAGGTATCAAATACATTAAACACATGGAAACCATGTGTTTGATGCCATTTCATTTGCTCCTTTCCAGTCATTCTTATGAGCCCTCCTGCCCTCAGCAGCCTCCACTGACTTCAACATGCTCATTGGATATTCAATATCTGTGTTTGAAATTCACTGCTCGAAAGAGGGACCTTACAGATAATTATACGTGTGGGGTACAGTGATGAGGTAAACACTATTATTGCACACAGAGCAATTTATTATGTGCCTTGTTAAGCCCATTTCTACTCCTGATATTGTTTAGGTTTGCCATATCAAAGGGGTTGAATACTTATTGACTCAAGACATTTCAGCTTTTCATTTTTAATGAATTTGTAAAAATGTCTAAAAACATAATTCCACTTTGACATGATGGGGTATTTTGCGTGTAGCCCAGTGACACAAAGTCTCAATTTAATAAATGTTAAATGCAGGCCGTAAGACAACAACATGTGGAAAAAGTCAACAGGTGTGAATACTTTCTGAAGGCACTGTATGTTATGAATTCCAATTCAACAATATCTTACGGATTTGTAAGTGCTTAAGATTCCCTTCAATCTCTTTAAGCCTTATAAAACAGTGGTTGTTGATGTGTATGGCTGCATTTAAGATACTGTACATTTGAATGTCGCAGTAGTAGGACCTACAGTAGGACCTAGTAGTAGGATATTCTTCTGGTGCTTTAGTGTTAAGCGAGTGATTGAGAATGAGAACTGCAGGGTTTCAGTGAATTTATGTAAATCACGGGCTCATTTGACGACGCAGAAAAATTCTCACCGACAACAGAGTGATCAAATTAAGATACCGCGGGCTAGGTGTCGATTTGGAATTCAGAAAGTGGCTCCCCCACAGTTCAAAGTCGTCCAAGTCATGTGACATGGCTGACCGATCCAATTCTCTCTAGGCCAGAGAAGCTAGGGAGTGTGTCAGGCTGGGGACATCTGCTCTCTCTGTGTGTGTGTGTTTGTGTGGTATGTGTGCGTACGTGACTCTTCTGTCTAATTAAGCAGACACCTCTGATTAGCTTCAGTCTCACTCAGTAGGGCATGGACTCGCCAACATGCCAGCTCTCACAATGAACAGCCTGGACCAATGGAGGCTAACACCATCCGCTAATCATTACAGTGTGTATGTTTGTGTGTGTATGTGTGTGCGGTGCATGCGTGTGTGCAGGTGTGTATACATGTGTCTGTGCATGTGCGCTTGCGTGTGTGTGAAAGAAAAATAGAATGGTAAGGTGCTACTGCAGGTGTTTCACCTCATAAAGTGGATATGTATCTTTAGATCCACCCACCCAATTTACATATCTATCTTTAGATCCATCCATGCAATTTACATTTCAGCTTTACCATGGTCTGTTCTGATTTAATAAAGTCTCACTAGAACTGAAGACAAACTAGTGTTAGGCACCCAGCAGTGAAGGTAATGAATTGTAACTGATATCCTACATAGGCAATACAATGGTATTGTATGGTTCTGGAGACATTGTTCTATCATTCTGCAGAGTAAAATGGTGTTATAATGGCGGGAATAGATCTGGGAGGGAGAGTGATTCTGACCTCTGACCCCCATGTCCATAACCCCAGTACTCTACAACAGTATTCACAGTCTATCATCCCAAGCTTCTGATTGACCCATTTGACTACTTTGTCTCTCCTCTCCTTTCCACTCTTCCCCATGTGGTCCATGTGTTCTCAATCAAATCACGTGGTAGAATTCATAGAGATGAATGAATAATATACATGGTGATAGTCCTAATAGAGAGAGTACTACTTCTTACCAAGAACAATGGCCAGCATCTGCGTAGCCTTCTTCTCCCTGTTCTGCATGCTCCTGATTCCATATTGTTGTTGTTGTTGGCCGGCCAGGGACTGGGAGCAGGGGGTGGGGCGGAGGGCCGTGTGAATGCGTCCATTGGACAACTCCTTGACCTCACAGCTCCTCCTCACGGGTCTACGCGCTCTCTCTTTGGCCAACTCCTCCTCTTCTTCGGCACGGTCCTGTTCGTGCTCGGTGTGGCCGCAGGAGGCGTGGCTGATGCTGCAGTAGTTCTGGATGTCCACTGGGGGCAGCAGAGTGTTCTCCACGGGGGCAGTCCGGGTACGCTTCCGCCTCAGGCACCCCGACAGGAGGTGAGTTTTAGGGGGCACTCCCGGCTCCACACTCTCCTGGAAGGAACACACAGTCAGTCATATCTGAAGATGCTGACCAATGACCCTACTGTTGATCTGGTCCAAAAACAACCCCTTGTCTGATTCCAGAGGGAGGGGATGGGGTTATGCAGATTAAGGTCTGCAACACTGTTTGCTTTCATATTTCCCCTCTAATCAGGGACTTTTTCAGACCTGGGACACCAGGTGACAGGATTCCCTGACATTTATTCCTGATTCTGGACGTGTCCCTGATCTCCACCCCGTCAGTCTGAACACACGTCTAACAGCCGAGCCTCGCAGCCCTGTTCTCAGTAGGAAATTAAAGCTTGTCATTTTCTCCATCTTTGAAGTAATTTGTTGATTATGCGCGAGCTGGTGTGACAAATAAAGCGCAAAACTTTAAGATTGGGATCGGAGTTTAGAGGCAGTAGGCGAGAAGAGGAGCTTCATAATTCAGATTTTCAGCTTCCTCACAGCCCTGGGGCTAAGACAAACTAACACACACACACACACACACACACACACACACACACACACACACACACACACACACACACACACACACACACACACACACACACACACACACACACACACACACACACACACACACACACACACACACACACACACACAGTGCTAAAAAGAGAACAGACACTCACAGCCAAGAATATCTGAATATGCCACCTGATTCATTGAAAGTCGGTGAGTTATTTAGATTCTGTTTAAACCAACAACAGTGCAGCTTGAATACCCACCCATCCATCCATCTATCTGCCTCGAAGCTGTCTATCTCACATACACTCTTAGTATTAGTGGTGACTCAAGAAACCCTGGAGGTCCTCAAGGAACCCCTGTAGTTCCTAAAGGAACCATTGCTAGTTGCTAGTCAATTGTTCATATTTGCACCTTTGGTTGGTCAAAAAGCCAATTTAAATAATCAGAATTGGGCTGCCTGTGTAAACATACCCTCAGTTCTTCAAGAGTCTACTCAAATCCCAAAGTTGGAATAGTTAACACTTTATTACTATATATAATCAGCAATGTTAATATTATTAATATTATATTAGAATACGTAATATGCATAAATATTCAAGGAGAATATGTTCGAACTTAACATGATAAACAGGAATGAGATTTACTCTAACGTTTGGCCAAAAATAACTATTTGAAAGCCATACCTTCTGATAGGCTGCCACCTCTACAATATATTAATAAAAAGGTAAAAAATGGAACCCCTCCCATCACAAAAAGGTTCCAGTTTCAACCTTTACACAGGGATTCCTCCTTTCCGAGAGGTTCCTCGAGGAACCTTTTTGAACTGGAAAGGTTCCCTGTGTGGCAATTTTTAGAACCCCAAAAGGTTCTCCCAGGCTCCTTTACTTCTAAAAGTGTACTTTACCCTCTCATACTTTCCAGCATAAACAAACACCTACATGCAGACCGCATAAAGACATACACGCATGGACTCAGATATACACACACACACGCACTCAGACACACACATATATATACACACACACATATACACACTACTCTTACCACTTTGATCCTGATGGGAGACAGGTCTCTCTTCTCCTTGGGGGTTTCCTCCTGCAGACACGTCTCCTGGGAGAGGGGAATGAAGGGAGAGAGAAAGGGATGAATGGAACGAGAGAGGGATGAATGGGGCGAGAGAGAGATGGAGAGAGGGATGGAGAGAGGGATACACATGATGACTGACTCATCTTGCAACATGTAAGGGACAGTTTGAAATTTACCCTCATAGAATTAACTCAAAATAATGTTTACGACCACAAATAATAATCCTAGCGACCCTGTGTTTATAGTCGTGGATATATCGACTTTGCCACTTCAGCATGCTTTTGTGGCATAGTCCAAGCCGCAAAGGGATACGGGCCAGGAGGTTGAGGGTTCGCCCACCACCAAGGATGAGTTCAATCTCCCTGCCTGTTTCATTAGTCATACACTACGATCAGAGCCAGACAATGATCAGCTATGGGGATATCAGATTATCACAATTATGATGCCATATTTAGAATAATATAAACAACTAATTTTCCACCAACATGTTTCTGTGCCAATGCACCACACAAAGCATACCGACTTCAGGTTCTTCAAAATCATGGTATGCGTTTTCAATACCATGATAGACTACGTCAATCTCGACAAACAGAAAATACATCCCTCCCTGCCTTGTAGGCCTACCCAGTAACCGAGGTCTGTTTCCATTTATCAAATGGCCGCTGCAAAGTTTGGATTGATTTTATTTGTCAGTTACAAAATATATACATACTGTATATACAGTGCATTGGGAAAGTATTCAGACCCCTTGACTGAGCGCTCTGGAGCAGGTTTTCATCAAGGATCTCTCTGTACTTTGCTCTGTTTCTCATTCCCTCAATCCTGACTATTCTCCCAGTCCCTGCCACTGAAAATCCCCACAGCATGATGCTGCCATCACCATGCTTCATCGTAGGTATGGTGCCAGGTTTCCTCCAGACGTGACACTTGGCATTCAGGCGAAAGAGCTCAATCTTGGTTTCATCGGACTAGAGGAACTTGTTTCTCGTGATCTGAGAGTCCTTTAGGTTCCTTTTGGCAAACTCCTAGTGGGCTGTCATGTGCCTTTAACTGAGGAGTGGCTTCCGTCTGGCTACTCTACCATAAAGGCCTGATTGGTGAAGTGCTGCAGAGATGGTTGTCCTTCTGGAAGGTTCTCCCATCTCCACAGAGGAACTCTGGAGCTCTGTCAGTGTCCATCGGGTTCTTGGTGACCTCCCTGACCGAGGCCCTTCTCCCCTGATTGCCCCGTTTTGACCGGTCGGCCAGCTTTAGGAAGAGTCTTGGTGGTTCCAAACTTCTTCCATTTAAGAATGATGGAGGCCACCTCCTTCTTCGGGACCTTCAATGCTGCAGAAATGTTTTGGTACCCTTCCCCAGATCTGTGCCTCGACACAATCCTGTCTCGGAGCTCTACGGACAATTCCTTCAACCTCATGGCTTGGTTTTTGCTCTGACATGCGCTGTCAGCTGTGGGACAAAAGGCGTATGCCTTTCCAAATCATGTCCAATCAATTTAATTTAACACAGGTGGACACCAATCAAGTTGTAGAAACATCTCAAGGATGATCCATGGAAACAGGATGCACCTGAGCTCAATTTCGAGTCTCGTAGCAAAGGGTCTGAATACTTATGTAAATAAGGTATTTTCACTTTCACTAGAGTAGAATTTTGTACTCACTTAAAAACAATATTGCAATTATTAATTGCATTGTGGTGTTGTAGGCTAGTTTTGTTAGGAGAATTGCATTGTCCCTAAACAAGATCAATAGGGGAGCTTTTTCAGCTGTGTGTCTCATGTCTTCACTGTTCTTTCATGCGCAATGATGCAACTGGCCTCTCCGCTGCCTATCAGCTATTCCTATTTGTTCTTGTGGATTCATATTGAAAATGTATGCAGCTTTGAATGCTTTTACCTGTGGTATGATTGCTAGTTCGCCTATTGCAGATCTGGACAAATGAGCCACCAACTCCTATTGTCACTATTAATGGTGAATAGAGGGCAGGATAGACAGACTGCTAGACCATATTGACCTGTGGTATAGTAAAAATTAGCACACAGAAAAGTGTAGTGCATAAAGGAAGTACCAAAACACCTTGATATTAGTGGAGGTGCATGCAAGCAGATGAGGAAACTTGGCTATATGGATAAATTATATAGTAAACCTGCAAAAAAGCGAATGTTAACTTCTTTGGGATAGGGGGCAGCATTTTCACTTCTGGATGATTAGCATGCCCAGAGTGAACTGCCTCCTACTCAGTCTTAGATGCTAATATATACATATTATTATTTGTATTGGATAGAAAACAATCTGAAGTGTCTAAAACGGCTTGAATGATGTCTGTGAGTATAACAGAACTCAAACAGGAAGTGGGAAATCTGAGGTTTGTAGTTTTTTAACTCACCCGTCTTGAATACACAGTGGGATATTGGTTATGTTGCACTTCCTAAGGCTTCCACTAGATGTCAACCGTATTTAGAACGTTGTTTTAGGCTTCTCATGTGATGTGGGACCGGATAGGAGCTCTTTGAGTCAGTGTTTTGCCTACAGCCTCGTTCTCAGTTACGCACTTTCACTTGAGAGGTAGCTGTCGTTCCATTGCTTTTCAACACACAATGGAATTCTCCGGTTGGAACATTATTGAACTTTTATGATAAAAACATCCTAAAGATTGATTCTATGCTTAGTTTGACAAGTTTCTTTGACCTGTAATATAACTTTTTGAACGTTTCGTCCGAATGGACCAGATCGCGTATTTGGATTTGTTTACCAAACGGCCTAGCAAGAGAAGCTATTGGACATAAATGGACATAAATGATGGACATTATTGAACAAAACAAGCATTTATTGTGGAACTGCGATTCCTGGGAGTGCATTCTGATGAAGATCATCAAAGGTAAGTGAATATTTATAATGCTGTTTATGAATAATGTTGACCAACATGGCAGATTTTTCTCTGGCTGGTTTGGGCTCTGAGCGCCGTTCTCAGATGATGCTTTTTCCGTAAAGTTTTTTGACACAGCGGTTGCATTAAGGAGAAGTGTATCTATATTTCCATGTCTAAAAATGTTATTTTCATTGACATTTATAAATATTTATGTGAATTCATGTGGCTCTCTGCAATATCACTGCATGTTTTGGAACTACTGAACGTAACACGCCAATGTAAAATAAGATTTTTGGATATAAATATGAACATTACCGAACAAAACATACATGTATTGTGTAACATGAAGTCCCATGAGTGTCATCTGATGAAGATCATCAAAGGTTAGTGATTAATTTGATCTCTATTTGTGCTTTTTGTGACTCCTCTCTTTGGCTGGAAAAATGGCTGGGTTTTCTGTGAGTTGGTGATGACCTAACATAATCGTTTGTGGAGCTTTCGCTGTAAAGCATTTTTGAAATCAGACACTTTGGCTGGATTAACGAGAATTTTATCTTTAAAATGGTGCCTAATACTTGTATGTTTGAGAAATTTGATTTATTTTGGTTTGTATTTGGCGCCCTGCAATTTCATTGGCTGTTGAACCCCAGTCCTAGACAGGTTAACAAGGGAAAAAAATGCACTACCATCCTCTTTGCCCAATGAAACAATACACAACCCTCACCAAAGCAAAACAAAAGTTAGTCAACCCTCCCCTATTTTAGACCCCTAACCCCCCCACCCCAGTAAATTTCAAACTGTCCCTAAACACACAGGGGCAAGACGGAGGGAGGGAGAGAAGGAGGGAGAGAGGATTGGCAGAGAGGAAATATCACACCTGACTCATCCTTCAAAAGGTAAACAAATCTATCTTAGCACCCATTCCCCCATCCATCCATCTGTCAATATAGTAGCTGTTAACTAAACCACGTAGCACAGGGCCCTCGAACACCTTAAACCAGATTCCTCAAGTTCTTAACGTCTTTGCCTGCTGTGTTGCAGATAATCTTGCTCTAATCTCTGATTGACTCTATTGAAATTGGATGGGGAGAAAAAAATTGCATTCCATTTATATCAAAATAAAAATAAATCAGGGCAGCATTGAAAGCTTTTCCATATCACATTTTTCTCCAGTTAGCTGGAACTAAATCCTGTTCCAACATTCCCAAACAGCACCGTTAGTTCCCTCATCCCAGATGTCTCCTAGGACGTGATTTGATAACACAAACAACCCATAATGGATATGATCAAACCTGGGCTCAATGACTGGAAATGATCCTGCAACCCGCCGCTCAAATGAAGGGTCTGATCTTACAACCAGTCCCAATGTCACTGATTCAATTCTCTTTATTTGACTTCCCCTCCAGATGGTGTTGCTTGGTATTTACTAAGACATTATGTGGTAACAATTGGCAACCTTTGGAACTAAATACAACATAATGGCTCCTATTTTAATGAATCCCAATTAAACAAAACAGTAATTAGTTTATAATTACCATGTAATTACCATTTATTTGACATTGTGATTTCTAAGCCGGTAAAGAGTGGACTGTAACATAAACTATCCTTCCACCTGCTACCGTCACATTATGGGCATGACCTTACAGTCACCTCTAGTATGATGGAAATGACCCTGAAACCTGCCTGAACGTGAATGTAATGATCAAAGGAACTCAAACAAGCCCACGGATCCTCAGATCCCACATGATCGTATAACATGAACTGACAAATGAGTAGAACTGAGCCTGTTTGCCCAGCTCTCACGTCACAGATACGCTCCTTTCTACACATCATATGGAGCTGGCCACCTAGAGAGCAGCACGGACATCAGCACAACTCCATGGAGTGGTTATATCATCATCTCTCCTCCTGCAACAACGACAAGCCTAATAGCTGGATGACCTCCTCTCTATATCAGATATCTCCAAGATATCTGTATGATGGTGGTAAACATTTCCTTATGGTTGTGTCACATGACAGATGCCACTTGTGACATTGGCTATTCATGAGTGAAATGTTGACGTGAGCGTGTAGTGCTTTATCATTCATTTATCTATGTGAGTCCCATTGAGATTGCCATCTCTTCTGTAAGGAAATCCTTACAGACCTATGTGCAGATGTATGAGGGTATGAACTCACTTCAATGTACATTTGCACTATCACTGTGGGACCATTTGGATGTGTTCTCACCACTGAGGGCAGGGCCGAGCCTGGCTGGACCTTTCCACTTCTGGCCTGGCGGAAGGCGATCCTCTTCCTCCTTTTCCGTAGGAAGACATAGATGCGGACGTACACCAGCAGGGTGACAGTGAAGGGCAGGTAGAAGGACACCACCGACGAGTAGATCACAAAGTCAGGGTTGGAGATGGAGCACACTGTCGGGTCGCCTGAGGAAGAAGAAAACAACCATGGTCTAATTACTAAACACTTACAGTACGCCCCTGATCCTGATCTGAGCTGAACGTCTAGTCCAGTGGTTCCCAAGCTGTGGGTCGGAACCCAAGCTGCAAGGTTTCGGATCCCTCCGGAACATTCATTACTTCCCACTAATTAGTACTCGTATAAGTGTGCCCTTTGGTGTCCATTGGGCTGTACATTACTGTTACAATGTCCGTTGGTGCGTGTGAGTACCTGTGCTGTTTGTTTTGGCTTCCGTGCCATTGTGGATTGCGCAGATGATTACGGGCCTCATCCCATGTGTTAATCATTGTGCGCGTGTGTTATTTATTCGAGGTAGTCCTCACTCTTTTGTTTTGGTTTTCTACCCTGGGTTTTGTTACGTGTTTGTTTGGTCTTCGTCCCCGTGCCGTAATTTGAGTTGAATAAAAACACGATTACGCATTCTTGCGCCTGTCTCCCAAATCTCTTCATACCAGCGTGACATAATAATGGACCATTGAGGAAGACAGCAGGAATGGTCTGTCCGATATTGTTACAATGTCCATTGGTGCATGTAAGTACCTGTGCTGTGTGTTTTGGGCAGATGATGATTACGGATCTCGTACCCTGTGTTAATCATTGTGCACTTGTGTTATTTATTCAAGGTACTCCTCGCTCTTTTGTTTGGGTTTCAACCCTGTGTTTTTGTATAGTGTTTGTTTCGTCTTCGTTGTAACGCTCGTCGTTGCATGAAGAAGGAGTGGACCAAAGCGCAGCATGGTACGTGTTCATGATAATTTATTTAAACTGAACACTGAGACAAAATAACAAAATGGAACAAAACAAAACAGTTCTGTCTGGTGCAGACACAAGACAGAAAACAACTACCCACAAAACATATGTGGGAAAAAGCTACCTAAGTATGGTTCCCAATCAGAGACAACGATAGACAGCTGTCCCTGATTGAGAACCATACCCGGCCAAAACAAAGAAATACAAAAACATAGAAAAAAGAACATAGAATGCCCACCCAAATCACACACTGACCAAACCAAAATAGAGACATAAAAAGCTCTAAGGTCAGGGCGTGACATTCTTTCCCGTGCCTTTATACGGCACGCCGTAATTTTGGTACAATAACAAACCCTATGACCCATTCCTGCGTCTGTCTCCCGAATCATTTATACCAGTGTTACAGGGATGGAGAAACGCTTTCAGTGTAAACTTAAACAACTTAAACCAAATAGAACATATATAGAAAAGATAATGGACCTACAGTACCAATCAAAAGTTTAGAACACCTACTCATTCAAGGGTTTTCCTTTATTTTTGCTATTTTCTACATTATAAAACAATAGTGAAGACATCAAAACTATAAAATAACACAAATGCAATAATGTAGTAAATGATGCTAGTAAATGATGCTCAACCTGTCTTCATCATAAGGGAGGTTTCTGAGTCAAAGGTGAACAAGGTGATTAGCTCACTAAAGAACTCTAAAGCCAAAGATGTGTTTGGGCTGGACTCTACCTTTCTTAAAAACTACAAAGAGTCACCCATTGGCCCCATTACTAAGGTCACCAACACATCTATTGGTCTCGGGGTGTTTCCAAGGGTATGGAAGTCGGCCATAATAACGGCCATCTTTAAATCAGGCGACCCTGTTGACGTGAGTAACTACAGGCCCATTAGTATACTACCTGTCAAAGGTTGTTGAAAAGTATGTAGCAGAACAACTGATTGCCCACCTCAACAACAGCCCCTTCACATTACACTCCATGCAGTTTGGCTTCAGAGCGAAACACTCCACAGAAACGGCCAACTGCTTTCTTCTGGAAAATGTGAAGTCCAAGATGGACAAAGGGGGCATTGTTGGGGCTGTGTTTCTGGACCTAAGGAAGGCTTTTGATACTGTTAACCATGAGATTCTCATCACAAAATTGTCCAAGTTCAACTTTTCCCCTGATGCCTTGAGATGGATGAAATCATACCTTGAAGGCAGAACTCAGTGTGTCAGAGTGAGCAATGAGCTGTCGCCCACTCTTAGTTATGATGTGGGCGTGCCCCAAGGGTCAATACTGGGGCCCCTCCTGTTCAGCCTGTACATTAATGATCTGCCTTCTGTCTGTACTGGGTCTGAAGTTCAAATGTATGCAGATGATACAGTGATATATGTGCTGCACAAGAACTCACTACTGTAATGGTCCAGGTTAGAAAGTGGCTCAGTGACTCGTGTTTGCATCTCAATGTGAAAAAAACTGTTTGCATGTTCTTCACAAAGAGGGCAACAGATGCTACTGAGCCAGATGTATATGTGTCAGGTTGATAAGCTCCAGGTGGTATCTAATTTGAAGTACCTTGGCATCATACTTGATTCTAACCTCTCTTTTAAAAAGCATGTGCAAAAGGTCATTCAAATAACCAAATTCAACCTAGCTAATTTCCGATTTATACAAAATTGTTTGACTACAGAGGTAGCAAAACTGTACTTCAAATCTATGATACTGCTTGACTAGTTGGGCCCAAGCTTGCTGTACAACATTAAGACCTATTCAGTCTGTCTACAAACAGGCTCTCAAAGTGCTTGATAGGAAGCCCAATAGCCATCATCACTGTTACATCCTCAGAAAGCATGAGCTCCTGAGTTGGGAAAATCTTGTGCAATACACCGATGTCTTGTATTCAAGATCCTAAATAGACTGGCTCCCCCTCCACTCAGTATTTTTGTTAAACAGAAAACCCAAACATATGGCAGCAGATCCACAAGGTCTGCCATGAGAGGTGACTGTATAGTTCCCTTAAAGAAAAACACCTTTTCTTGCTGTTTTTGTCTTGCTGTCTTTTTGTTCTATGTTGCTCTGTCTGTATGCTACGTCTTGCTTGTCCTATGTTGCTCTGTCTGTATGCTATGTCTTGCTTGTCCTATGTTGCTATTGTCTATATTGTAATTGTTTTTAATAACCTGCCCAGGGACTATGGTTGAAAATTAGCCGGCTGGCTAAAACAGGCACTTTTACTGAAACGTTGATTAATGTGCACTGTCCCTGTAAAAATAAACTCAAACTCAAAGAACCATTAAACAGGTCAAATTATATTTTATAATTGAGATTCTTCAAAGTAGCCACCCTTTGCCTTGATGACAACTTTGCACACTATTGGCATTCTCTCAACCGGCTTCACCTGGAATGCTTTTCCAACAGTCTTGAAGGAGTTCCCACATATGCTGAGCACTTGTTGGCTGTTTTTCCTTCACTCTGCGGTCCAACTCATCCCAAATCATCTCAATTGGGTTGAGGTCAGGTGATTGTAGAGCCCAGGTCATCTGATGCAGCACTCCATCACTCTCCATCTTGGTCAAATAGCCCTTACACAGCCTGGAGGTGTGTTGGGTCATTGTCCAGTTGAAAAACAAATGATAGTCCCAATAAGCGCAAACCAGATGGGATGGTGTATTGCTGCAGAATGCTGTGGTAGCCATGCTGGTTGTGTGCCTTGAATTCTAAATAAATCACTGACAGTGCCACCAGCAAAGCATCCCCACACCATCATACCTCCTCCTCCAAGCTTCACGGTGCGAACCACACATGCGGAGATCATCCGTTCACCTAATCTGCGTCTCACAAAGACACGGCTGATGGCAAATTTAGACTCATCAGAACGAAGGACAGATTTCCAGTGGTCTAAAGTCCATTGCTCATGTTTCTTGGCACAAGCAAGTCTCTTCTTATTATTGGTGTCCTTTAGTAGTGGTTTCTTTGCAGCAATTCGATCATGAACGCCTGATTCATGCAGTCTCCTCTGAACAGTTGATGTTGAGATGTGTCTGTTACTTGAACTCTGTGAAGCATTTATTTGGGCTGCAATCTGAGGTGCAGTTAACTAATGAATTTATCCTCTGCAGCAGAGGTAACTTTAAGTTTGCCATTCCTGTGGCGATCCTCATGAGAAACAGTTTCATCATGGCGCCTGATGGTTTTTGCTACTGCACTTGAAGAAACTTTCAAAGTTCTTGACACCTTCCGAATTGACTGACCTTCTTGTCTTCAAGTAATGATGTATTGTCGTTTGTCTTTGCTTATTTTTGCTGTTTTTGCCATAATATGGACTTGATCTTTTACCAAATAGGGCTATCTTCTGTATACCGCCCCTACCTTATCACAACACAACTGATTGGCTCAAACTCATTAAGAAGGAAGGAAATTCCACAAATTAACTTTTAATAAGGCACACCTGTTAAATGAAATGCATTCCAGGTGACTACCTCATGAAAATGATTGAGAGAATGCCAATAGTGTGCAAAGCTGTCATCAAGGCAAAGAGTGGCTACTTTGAAGAATCTCAAATATAAAATATATTTTGATTTGTTTAACACTTTTTTGGTTACTACATGATTACATATGTGTTATTTAATCATTTTGATGTCTTCACTATTAATCTACAATGTAAAAAGTAGTAAAAATAAAGAAAAACCCTGGAATGAGTAGGTGTGTCCAAACTTTTGAATGGTACTGTATATGAAGCAACTTTTTATAGAGAGGGGAGAGTTGAGATAGTATAGGATTTTCCTTTCTATTTTGTGTATATGGACATGAAGTTTATGTCAATCAATGCCAGGGGGATACGAAACCGGTTGAAGAGGAAAGCTTTTTTTTTTAAGGACTGCAACGCAGATCTTATATTCGTTCAAGAAACACATTCATGCAAAGAGGACTTTAATTTTGGGAAAAATGCAATCAAATAAAATGTGTCACATGCGCTGAATACGACAGGTGTCTTACAGTGAAATGCTTACTTACAAGCCCTTAACCAACAATGCAGTTCAATTATTTTGTTTAAATTATACCTACAAAAAAATACTAATACGAAATTTAGATGAATAAAAATCAGCGGGGCAGTGACATTTTTGTCCTCGGGATTAATCATGCAGCTGGGGTTGCAATTTTAGCACACAATTTCAAAGGGACATTTTTGTTTACTCACATGGACACCAATGGACATTGGCTAGTAGCGGTCATCAACCACATGGACAGATTTGTGTTGTGTAATGTGTATGGATCCTGTTCTAGTCCTCCAAATCACTTATCACAAATCACTCTGAGAAAATATCCATCCAGTCAGATTATAGTTGGTGGGGATTTTATTATAATGATACTGATAGATTACCCCATGGACCTAACATTGGTGTGAACAAATTGGTGAATTTCTGAAAAAGCCTGGACTTAATTGACATATGGAGAAAAACAACACACACTGAGTAATAGAGGTAATTCACTACAATCAAGAACTTACTCACTGGCTAGGGAGGCAGTTTTCCAAGGGTATAGGGGCTCACTGGATAGTGGTTAATTTCAAACTGTGTTGGCGCGAGGGGGTGTGGGTGTGTCTCACCTGTACTCACGTGTCTCACCTGATGTGTTAAATCCGAACAGCAGGGGGCAGGATACAGCAAAGGCCAGGATCCACACTGTCGCGATCATGACCGAAACCCGCTTCCTGGAGCTGTGTGTGGTGTTGTAGAGGACAGGCATCACCACCGCTGTGTACCTGGAGATGGATCACACAGACAAACGGGTTATACTAACTAACCCTAACCGTTTCCCTGGAAATGCATCAGTCACCACAAACAGACTGGTTATGCTAACTAACCCTGGAAATTGATCAGTCAGGTTATATCTGTGATCTGCGACAAGATCTCTCACTCTGAGAGAGAAAGTTTGTGTTTGAGAAAGAGACAGAGAGAGATAGAAAGAGACAGAGGGGGAGAGAGAGAGAGAATTTGTAAAAGGGAGAGGTCAATTAAGTCAGAAAAATGAGAAATTAACAGAAAGAGAAAGAAGCAAATTAAATTCCAATGAGCGTGATATCAAGTTCCACAATGGAACAGCAAATGAAGCGCTTCTATTTTGAAATTGTTTCACAATTACTCAATTTGGCTATTCAGCAATAAGGCCAGGAAAGCTTTGATAAAATTCATAAACTTTGTGTTGTATGCCAAGAATGCATAATGGCTGGTGGCATTGTCATGCTGGAGGGTCATGTCAGGATGAGCCTGCAGGAAGGGTACCACATGAGGGAGGGTCATGTCAGGATGAGCCTGCAGGAAGGGTACCACATGAGGGAGGGTCATGTCAGGATGAGCCTGCAGGAAGGGTACCACATGAGGGAGGGTCATGTCAGGATGAGCCTGTAGGAAGGGTACCATATGAGGGAGGGTCATGTCAGGATGAGCCTGCAGGAAGGGTACCACATGAGGGAGGGTCATGTCAGGATGAGCCTGCAGGAAGGGTACCACATGAGGGAGGGTCATGTCAGGATGAGCCTGCAGGAAGGGTACCACATGAGGGAGGGTCATGTCAGGATGAGCCTGCAGGAAGGGTACCACATGAGGGAGGGTCATGTCAGGATGAGCCTGCAGGAAGGGTACCACATGAGGGAGGGTCATGTCAGGATGAGCCTGCAGGAAGGGTACCACATGAGGGACAGCGTTGAGCGTTGAGATTGCCTGCAATGACTTCAGAACACTTCAAAACATGGCAGATCACTTCAGATCACTTCAGAACACTTCGGATCACGGCTGATCACTTCAGAACACTTCGGATCACTTCAGAACACGGCTGATTACTTCAGAACACTTCGGATCACTTCAGAACACTTCAGATCACTTCGGGTCATTTCGGATCACTTCAGATCACTTCAGCGTTGACCTCAGAAAATGTGAAACGTAATTAAAAAAATGTGGGTGTTTCTCATGAGCCAAACCGTATGAGTCAGTCCGACCCCTGGTCCTGCATCATCACATTATCAATCACTTTCTATCTAGATATATTTATCCTAATATATTCTATTACAGTTTTTTGCGATTGCTTACACACTTGTTGCGGAATTTGGCTCATTGTGTCAAAACTCTACACACAAGCCAAATAAGACACAACACTTGGAGATAAACATTTTATTTCTATGTCAAAATGAAACTGCAATCAAAACCTAACAATCCTTTTTCAAAATGGCATTTTTGCAACAACATGATACATACATGTACCATTTACAGTTTTTTACAATCACTCTGGCACTAATTTCGGAACCTTGATGTCATTTTACAAAACTCTAGACATAACTCTAGACACAAAACTCACAACCAATGATTGGTACCCCAGGTAATCTTAGGTTTTATTATATACAGTCGGGAAGAACTATTGGATATAAGAGCAACGTCAACTCACCATCATTACGACCATGAATACGACTTTCCCAAAGCGGATCCTCTGTTTTGCCTAACACGCAGGGCAATGGATCGGATCCCAGCCGGCGAACCAAAACAACGATGCCGTAAAAGAGGCAGAGGAAGCGGTCTTCTGGTAAGGCCCCGGAGACGGGCACATCACGCACCACTCCCTAGCATACTACTCGCCAATGTCCAGTCTCTTGACAACAAGGTAGATGAAATCCGAGCAAGGGTAGCATTCCAGAGAGACATAAGAGACTGTAACGTTCTTTGCTTCACGGAAACATGGCTCACTCGAGACACGCTATTGGAGTCGGTACAGCCAGCTGGTTTCTTCACGCATCGCGTTGACAGAAACAAGCATCTTTCTGGTAAGAAGAAGGGCTGGGGGATATGCCTTATGATTAACGAGACGTGGTGTGATCATAACAACATACAGGAATTCAAGTCCTTCTGCTCACCTGACAGATAATTCCTCACAATCAAATGTCGAAAACATTATCTACCAAGTGAATTCTCTTCGATTATAATCACAGCCGCATATATTCCCCCCTAAGCAGACACATCAATGGCTCTGAACGAACTTCATTTGACTCTATGTAAACTGGAAACCACATATTCTGAGGCTGCATTCATTGTAGCTGGGGATTTTAACAAGGCCAATCTGAAAACAAGACTCCCTAAATTCTATCAGTATATCGATTGTGCAACCAGGGCTGGTAAAACCCTGGATCATTGTTATTCTAACTTCCGCGACACATATGGCTAGACTGTAAACTCTCCTTCCAGACTCATATCAAACATCTCCAATCGAAAATCAAATCAAGAGTCGGCTTTCTATTCCGCAACAAAGCCTCCTTCACTCACGCCGCCAAACTTACCCTAGTAAAACTGACTATCCTACCGATCCTCGACTTCGGCGATGTCATCTACAAAATTGCTTCCAACACTCTACTCAGCAAACTGGATGCAGTTTATCACAGTGCCATCCGTTTTGTCACTAAAGCACCTTATACCACCCACCACTGCGACTTGTATGCTCTAGTCGGCTGGCCCTCGCTACATATTTGTCGCCAGACCCACTGGCTCCAGGTCATCTACAAGTCCATGCTAGGTAAAGCTCCGCCTTATCTCAGTTCACTGGTCACGATGGCAACACCCATCCGTAGCACGCGCTCCAGCAGGTGTATCTCACTGATCATCCCTAAAGCCAACACCTCATTTGGCCGCCTTTCGTTCCAGTTCTCTGCTGCCTGTGACTGGAACGAATTGCAAAAATCGCTGAAGTTGGAGACTTTTATCTCCCTCACCAACTTTAAACATCTGCTATCTGAGCAGCTAACCGATCGCTGCAGCTGTACATAGTCTATCGGTAAATAGCCCACCCATTTTTACCTACCTCATCCCATACTGTTTTTATTTATTTACTTTTCTGCTCTTTTGCACACCAATATCTCTACCTGTACATGACCATCTGATCATTTATCACTCCAGTGTTAATCTGCAAAATTGTAATTTTGTTGCCTCCAGCCTATAGACAGAAACTAAAGGAAGCTCCCACGCTCAGGTCTTTTCAACGCTGGTCCGACCAATCTGATTCCACGCTTCAAGATTACTTCAATCATGTGGACTGGGATATATTCTGCATTGCGTCAAACAACAACATTGACGAGTACGCTGATTCGGTGAGTGAGTTTATTAGCAAGTGCATCGGCGATGTCGTACCCACAGCAACTATTAAAACATTTGTAATGGCTTCCTTTCCTATTTACCATAGCCACTGCCCAGGCCTGAAGAGGGGTTGTTTGGTAAGCATACAGTCCACACTCAGGGTTTCCAAACGGCCAAACATTAATTGACATCCAGGGATATTCATTCTTCTTATATCTAACAAAGAAATGATTCTCCAATCAACTTAAAGCATAGATTACTTGATATGGAAAATACATAATATGACCTGTCTGTATGCATGTCTGTATGGTTAAATTTTTTTACCGCTCCCGCATCTAGCAAGGACTTCCTGCCTTTATCCTAACACACTTACCACAATACAATGAATGGGCAAGAGGGAAGGGACAAAAACTGAATTACAATAACAAATGAATATATCTCAATCAGGTAAATATAAATCATAACGGTACGTACCTAATATTTCATCATGTACATTAATATTTACTATATTTACACAAATGTACATGGAGCTCGGTATGTTCAGTCTTTTATGCAAATATGTCCAAATCGGCTCTAACAACATTCCCAAACCAGAAACAGTGGATTGATGGCAGTATTCGCACGAAACTGATAGCGCGAACCACTGCTTTTAATCAGGGCAAGGTGACCGGTAACATGACCGAATACAAACAGTGTAGCTATTCCCTCTGCAAGGCAATCAAACAAGCTAATAGTCAGTATAGAGACAAAGTAGAGTCGCAATTCAACGGCTCAGGCACAAGAGGTATGTGGCAGGGTCTACAGTCAGTCGCAGACCAGGATGTCTTGCTCCCAGACAGACTAAACAACTTCTTTGCCTGCTCTGAGGACAATACAGTGCCACTGACACGGCCTGCTACCAAATGATAAGTAACTGTTGCATTACTCTTAATGCATAGTTTTATGGAAACTGACAAACAATATTCCATGTTTAGATCATGAAAGTTTCAGGATAACAAGATCCATTGACACAAATTACCGTGGAACATGAACCACTTTGACTGAACCACTATGTATGTAATATTTCATCATCATTCTTTTTCACACTGTTTCTATGGTCTCATGTACCACTTTTCCGGACCATGTTTTCAGATTTGACATTACTGTACACTCACCGGCCACTTTATTAGGTACACCTATCTAGTACTGGGTAGGACCCCCTTTTGCCTCCACAACAGCCTGAATTATTCATGTTGTTGTACGTTAAGAGATGCCCTTCTGCACACCACTGTTTTAAACAGCTGTTATTTGAGTATTTGTGGCCTTTCTGTTAGCTTGAATGAGTCTGGACATTCTCCTCTGACCTCTCTCATTAACAAGGTGTTTTTGCCGACAGAACTGCCGCTCACTGAATGTGTTTTGTTTATCACACCATTCTCTGTAAACTCTAGAGACTATAGTCCATAAGAATCCCAGGAGGGCAGCTGTTTCTGAGATGCTGGAATCACTATGTGTGGCATCAACAATCATACCACGGTCAAAGTTGCTTAGATTACGCATCTTGCCCGTTCTAACTACAGCTCTCTACTCTATGTATTGAGTTGCAGGCAGCCACATGATTCGCTGTTCGAATGTAACCTTCCTTGATGGGCTAAATCAGGTCTGTAGAGCTGATGGCATGACCTATGTCATTGTGTGGAATAATGTCAGGTTCCACCATGTTCAAATGGTGCAAGCATGGTTTCAGGCCCATCCACAATTTACCACCCTGTACTTACCCCATACTCTCCTTTCCTAAAACCCGATTTAGGATTTTTTCTCCACGTGGAGGTGGAAGGTACAGTGGGGAGAACAAGTATTTGATACACTGCCGATTTTGCAGGTTTTCCTACTTACAAAGCATGTAGAGGTCTGTCATTTTTATTATAGGTACAATTCAAATGTGAGAGACGGAATCTAAAACAAAAATCCAGAAAATCACATCTCACAAGGTGAGATCTTGCATGGAGCCCCAGACCGAGGGTGATTGACCGTCATCTTTAATAATTGCGCCAACATTTTTTAATTTATAATTTTCTAATAATTGCGCCAACAGTTGTTGCCTTCTCACCAAGCTGCTTGCCTACTGTCCTGTTGCCCTTCCCAGCCTTGTGCAGGTCATAATTTCATCCCTGATGTCCTTACACAGCTCTCTGGTCTTGGCCATTGTGGAGAGGTTGGAGTCTGTTTGATTGAGTGTGTGGACAGGTGTCTTTTATACAGATAACGAGTTCAAACAGGTGCAGTTAATACAGGTAATGAGTGGAGAACAGGAGGGCTTCTTAAAGAATAACTAACAGGTCTGTGAGAGCTGGAATTCTTACTGGTTGGTAGGTGATCAAACACTTATGTCATGCAATAAAATGCAAATTAATTACTTAAAAATCATACAATGTGATTTTCTGGATTTTTGTTTTAGATTCCGTCTCTCACAGTTGAAGTGTACCTATGATAAAAATTACATAGATGATGCATGCAATGACATCACGGCAGACCAGTGTCAGGCCTGGATTCGCCATGCCCGAAGATTCTTCCCAAGATGTTTTGCTAATGAAAACATCCATTATAAATGAAAACCTACGGCCAAATCCACAAGACAGGGTTGATGGAAATATAGAAGTACAGTAATCAATCCTTTGTTTTGCTTTTTACAGTAAGCCAGGTGAGGAACACTGCAGTTGATGTTTTACTATAGTTTAAAAAAAAAAATTGTAGCTAATTATTTTTGCTTTGATTCAAAGAAACCTATGAGTGATTTTATTGTATTTCATCAATACATTTCAGATTTTGCTTAATGATTCCACTGTGTCTGTAGTATTCTCTTTACTAGTCCTTTTACAGTGATGTATTTACAGGTAGTACCACAATGAAACATGTATCACATATTTTGTACTATAATATTTAATAATTGAACGAACAACTACACAGTGAAACTATGGTATTTCATGATACATTTGTTATTTGAACCAATGATTCTGCAAGTGCAAGGATTGTTTAAAGATATGAATGAACAATGCAATGTTTTGAACATTGGACAGCCTGTGTTACAAGTGATGACTGTTTTGAGTTTTGTGTCTAGAGTATTGAAAAATGATCACAAGGTTCTGAAATTAGTGCCAAAGGGATTGTAAAAAACTGTAAATGACTCTTTCAAAGCAGCAACAACACATTGATGTACTCCATACAAAACACTGCTGTCTTTAGTACTTTGTATACCTTTTTAATGTTCTCATACAGGCTTCTGTGAAAGATTGTCCATCACATTTCAATGAACACAAAAGTAGAAAGGCTTCAGAAAAAAAAATATACAGCTTATTTTTTTGCCATTGCAGGTTATTACAACAACAAAACAACTTTAAAAAGTAGAATTACAGTACAGTAATCAATACAATATGTTACTGTAAATTCACGGAAACTATATTAATATTAATATATTAATTACCGTAAAATTACAGTGCAATGGTAAACAAAAAATATAATTGTAAGGGATTGTAAGGGATGGGGTGGATGGTTTATGGATCCCGCCTTCTGTTAGGGTCTGGCCACATCACCTCATCCATATCACAAGCAGTGTCAACCCTGGCCAGGCAACAGGGAAAATATTTCCTTGCCCCATATCCATCCTTGGACTGACCCCACCTCAATGTCTCCGCATGCCTCTTCCGTTGCTTGCAGAAGAGGTAGGCGTGCATGTGGTTGGCGGTCATACACTTTCCAACTCCAAGACAAAAATTATTCCTCAATCGGATTGAGAAATGGGGAGTAAGGGGGCAAGTATACAACTGTGAAGTTATTGTGGTTGGTGAACCAGTCCCTGACCAGAGCAGCCCGGTGGAAACCAACATTATCCCAGATGACCACAAACCTGGGCTGCTCTGGTCCGTCCTGTACAACTGCATTATATAGTCCACCCAGAAATATGATTATGTGTGCAGTACTGTAGGGACCTAGGGTGGCATGGTGATGGAGAACTCCTTGCAGACTAATGGCGGTTCACAAGGTGATATTTCCCCCGCGCTGCCCAGGGACATTCACAACGCCTCTTTGTCCAATAACATTTAGGCCCCGACGCCTGGTTTTAGCTGGATTGAATCCAGCTTCATCAATGAAAATGAACTCATGAGGCTGTGCAGCTGCATCAAAGTCCAGGACTCTGTAACAGAAAATGCATACACTGTACCTTGAATATGGTGTAACTCAAAACACAGAACTATAATGTCTACATTTTCACACAAGGATGGGGAGGCATGGGTCAGACACATTCAGTCAAAACTACAAGCTACAGGCAAGGCAGGTGCCTTGTTCACTGGGGAGCATAGACCTAATATTGTAAGACATACATTGTATTGTATTGTGATGCAGAATGATGTGCAACGATTACATACACACAGTCTAGTGTAGAAAGTTGAAGACATACCTGTTCTCCAGTCTAAATGTCCGTATTATGGATGCTACCGTGTAGCGACTCAGGTTGGGCTGGACTCTCTGCATCCCTCATCGTCAGGCCATGATTTATGACATGGTCCACCAAAGTGGCCCTAATGTCATCGGAAATATGTCTCCGTTGCCTGGTCCCCTTCATTGTTCTTGTCCTGCTCCTCCTACTACTCTCTCTTTCTCTTCCTCTTCCTCTCGCTCTCACTGCCTCCATGTTTGGAAAGTTCTCACAAAAGAGGTGAATTTACCGGAGGTCTATTTGCAGTGCTAAGGCTCAGACTAATTGGTGTTCAATTACTGTATAAATGTTTGCATGTGTGTGTGTGGGTGTTGCCAATTTCAGGTATGTTTCGTATTTTGAATAGAAGTGTTTTCCAATGATTGCGAGAGATTTCATTCTTGATCGAAGTGTCTAATGTAAGAAACAGTATGTAGTGTTTTGCAAGTGTTTTGCAGAATTGTAAACTAAGTGCAAACAAAGTGCAAAGTGTGTTGCAGAACTGCAAAAAAAAGTGGAAAGCATAAAATGTGTTTGTACTTTTGGTGCCTTTGTTTAAGGCATGGTTACAAAAGTTAAGGGTATGATGCTTTTGTCTAAGCGTTCACCTTCAGAGAGTAAGCAATCGGCAAAAATTGTAACAAACAGCATAAACTATAGGACATCATGAATGTACTTAATTTACTGCAAATGTAGCGTAATACCACTGCATTTATGTGTTTTGGGTCCCGCTTTCAATAACATTCAGCTTATAAAGGCTTCATAGATCCTTCATAATACCTTCATAAGTACTACATAAATGTATTACAAAGCATCCATAACCATATGTCATGCTTTATAAAGTGTTCATTAATGTGGCATAACTGTGTGTCATAATCGCCAATGTCAAGTGTGACATACCCACTATGTTGAATATGATATAGACGTGCTTCGTGATAAGAGTCACTGACTCAAAGTCACAAGAGGGTAGAACATATTTCAAACGTTGCTTGTTAGGGGGAGTAAGTTGCAGAAACGTTCTAATGGTTTAGTGAAGTCACGTTATTCACATTACCCCTAATCGTTTTTCTGTTGTGCTATCTGGAATCCTTGGTACGTCCCTTCCCTAAACCCTAACCTTAACCTTAGGGTTAGGGTTTAGGGGAGCCACCTCCAGCACCCAATATCACAGGAAGGCCAAAAAGATCATTAAGGACACCAACCACCCGAGCTGGAGCCTGTTCACCCTGCTATCATCCAGAAGGCGAGGTCAGTACAGGGGCATCAAAGCTGGGACCGAGAGACTGAAAAACAGTTTCTATTTCAAGGCCATCAGACTGTTAAATAGCCATTACTAGCTGCCTTCCACCTGGTTACACAAGCCTGCACCTTAGAAGCTGCTGCCCTATATACATAGACATGGAATCACTAGTCACTTTAATAATGTTTAAATAATGTTTACATACTGCTTTTCTCATCTCATATGTACTGTATATACTGTGTCATATTCTACTGTATTTAGGCAATGCATCTCAAACACTGCTCAATGTAATATTTATATATTTCATAATTTCATTCTTTTACTTTTAGATGTATGTATTGTTGTGAATAATGTTTAGATACTACTGCACTGTTAGATACTGCTGCACTGTTGGAGCTAGGAACACAAGCATTTCGCTACACCCGCAATAACATCTGCTAAATATGTGTATGTGACCATTCAAATGTGATTTGATTTAACCCCTGCCCTTACCCTAACCTTGACCATAATCATAACTCTTACCTAATCATAACCTTAATCTCCCAAAACACCTTCCCCAATGAGTCTTGGCAATAAAGAGATTGTGTTTGTAACTCTCACTGGGATAGTATTCCACACAAGCGCAACACATATCGACCACAGATTTTAAGGATGTAGTCTTTCTTCTTCTTGGTGGAGCATTTAGCTTGCTAGCTATGTCCTTTGCTAATTAGCTAGCTGGAAGGTAGGACCTGTTGTTCGCTTGCTAACTATGTCCTTTGCTAATTAGCTAGCTGGAAGGTAGGAGCTGTTGTCTTTTTCTCCCTTGAGGCCAAGGGGAATGGTTTCCACTAGATAGCGCAGCTACAAATTCAAAATTGTCTATATCATAAAAATGTATTGGTGTTAATTTAAGGTTAGGGTTAGGCATAATGTTATCATTGTGGTTAAGGTTAGGGTTAAGGTTAAGGTCAGGTTTAAATAACATTTTAAGAAGATAAATTGTGGAAATGGGTGGGGTTTAGCCATAATTATACTTTGCGGCTGTGTTAGCTCTTCCCCTGTAAATATTCCCCAGGTAGTTGTTGTAAATGAGAATGTGTTATCAGTCAACTTACCTGGTAAAAAAAAGGGTAAAAAAAATCTAAACATTTACTAGTGAGGACAAGGGGAAATATTTTTTGCTAGCAAAAGACATAGTCTGATGACAAATACTCAGTCAGGTCACTCCCATATAATTCTATGGTCACTCCCACTTAGGCCAACTTTAAATGGATACATTTACCTTGATGAAAGACCCCAACCTAAAGAAAGTGTCTTTATTGACATGTTCCTCAGTACACAAACACAACAATATAACGAGCCATACAGTTGGTGTTGGGCCCAGTCAGGTCTTTAATACAACAATATAACAAGCCATACAGTGGGGTGCTGGGCCCAGTCAGGTTTCTGATACAACAATATAACAAGCCATACCGTGGGTGCTGGGCCCAGTCAGGTCTCTGATACAACAATATAACAAGCCATACCGTGGGTGCTGTGCCCAGTCAGGTCTCTGATACAACAATATATAAGGTCTCTGATACAACAATATAACAAGCCATACCGTGGGTGCTGGGCCCAGTCAGGTCTCTGATACAACAATATAACGAGCCATACAGTGGGTGCTGGGCCCAGTCAGGTCTTTAATACAACAATATAACAAGCCATACAGTGGGGCGCTGGGCATAACGAGCCATACAGTGGGGCGCTGGACCCAGTCAGGTCTCTGATACAACAATATAACGAGCCATACAGTGGGGTGCTGGACCCAGTCAGGTCTCTGATACAACAATATAACAAGCCATACTGTGGGTGCTGGGCCCATTCAGGTCTCTGATACAACAATATAACAAGCCATACAGTGGGTGCTGTGCCCAGTCAGGTCTCTGATACAACAATATAACAAGCCATACTGTGGGTGCTGGGCCCAGTCAGGTCTCTGATACAACAATATAACGAGCCATACAGTGGGTGCTGGGCCCAGTCAGGTCTTTAATACAACAATATAACAAGCCATACAGTGGGGCGCTGGGCATAACGAGCCATACAGTGGGGTGCTGGACCCAGTCAGGTCTCTGATACAACAATATAACAAGCCATACCGTGGGTGCTGTGCCCAGTCAGGTTTCTGATACAACAATATAACAAGCCATACCGTGGGTGCTGGGCCCAGTCAGGTCTCTGATACAACAATATAACGAGCCATACAGTGGGTGCTGGGCCCAGTCAGGTCTTTAATACAACAATATAACAAGCCATACAGTGGGGCGCTGGGCATAACGAGCCATACAGTGGGGCGCTGGACCCAGTCAGATCTCTGATACAACAATATAATGAGCCATACAGTGGGGTGCTGGACCCAGTCAGGTCTCTGATACAACAATATAACAAGCCATACCGTGGGTGCTGGGCCCAGTCAGGTCTCTGATACAACAATATAACAAGCCATACCGTGGGGTGCTGGACCCAGTCAGATCTTTGACACATTCAACCCAGTCCCCCACTGAAAGATCAGCCACAAAATGTTGGCACCATTGTAACAGGTTGTAATCAAGCCCTGGTCTCCAGCATGTAAACAGAAGAGGAATACCTGCTGGGGTAGTCTCAGTTACTGTAGGACTACTCCAAATCATATTGGCTCTGAGACACACACATACACACAAACACAAGCTTTGCAGGTCCATCAACCTATCTAAACACCTCTCACACCCCAGTAACCTGTGGATCATGAGAGAACCTTCATAAATCAGCAGAACGTTTATAACCTATTTATTGACACTTTATGTATTATCCTGTAATACTCATAACTAGGGCTGTTGTGGTGACCGTATTACCGCCGCACCCGCGGTCACGAGTCATGAAGGCAGTTCATTTCCATGTGACCGTTCAGTCACATAATTAGGCTTCTCCAAGCTCTGATGCTGCTGCTGGTCATTAGTAGCCTACCAAACTTGCTAACTGCCTGGTACTCAGCACTCTATTGTCCCTCTAATCACTCTAAATCAAATCAAATCAAATCAAATTTTATTTGTCACATACACATGGTTAGCAGATGTTAATGCGAGTGTAGCGAAATGCTTGTGCTTCTAGTTCCGACAATGCAGTAATAACGAACAAGTAATCTAACTAACAATTCCAAAAAAACTACTGTCTTATACACAGTATAAGGGGATAAAGAATATGTACATAAGGATATATGACTGAGTGATGGTACAGAGCAGCATAGGCAAGATACAGTAGATGATATCGAGTACAGTATATACATATGAGATAAGTATGTAAACCAAGTGGCATAGTTAAAGTGGCTAGTGATACATGTATTGCATAAGGATGCAGTCAATGATATAGAGTACAGTATCAACGTATGCATATGAGATGAACAATGTAGGGTAAGTAACATTATATAAGGTAGCATTGTTTAAAGTGGCTAGTGATATATTTACATCATTTCCCATCAATTCCCATGATTAAAGTGGCTGGAGTAGAGTCAGTGTCATTGACAGTGTGTTGGCAGTAGCCACTCAATGTTAGTGGTGGCTGTTTAACAGTCTGATGGCCTTGAGATAGAAGCTGTTTTTCAGTCTCTCGGTCCCAGCTTTGATGCACCTGTACTGACCTCGCCTTCTGGATGACAGCGGGGTGAACAGGCAGTGGCTCGGGTGGTTGATGTCCTTGATGATCTTTATGGCCTTCCTGTAGCATCGGGTGGTGTAGGTGTGATCCAGGCCGTGTCTTGGAGTCTTGGAGTGTGGAGTCAGCTTGGTCGGACCAGCGTTGGACAGACCTCAGCGTGGGAGCTTCTTGTTTTAGTTTCTGTCTGTAGGCAGGGATCAACAAAATGGAGTCGTGGTCAGCTTTTCCGAAAGGGGGGCGGGGCAGGGCCTTATATGCGTCGCGGAAGTTAGAGTAACAATGATCCAGGGTCTCTATTTAGTATATGTAAAGACAAGATTAAATCAAGAACAGTCTGATGGGTGACAATATTAGCCTATCACGTGTGAATTATATATTATCAGCTGTGAATGATGCCCAGCATAAGAAACAATTCCTTTTTTTGCGACTTTTTCTAATCAAAGTCGCACACCTCATTGTAGGCCTAGCCCATAGGTCTATATGTTTTAATAAGGTTTGTATCACAACTAAAGTGGCCAAATAACATCTCAAAATTAAGCACTTAACTGGCATAAATAAGCAGCGCCTAAATTTCAAATTTGGGGAAAACAATTTTCATCATACAAATGCACCTTTATAATAAAAATATTCCATGCATAATTGCATTTGTGATCACTTTGGAATATTTATTTCTCGCACAGAATAGAATAGGTTGACTTTTGTACTATGGGGGATAGTAGATTGACATAGGCTAGTGCTTTTGCTGTTCGTTAGGTCTACTCATCATGTTGGCTGATGAACAGGAAATGTGGACAGTTCTTCCAATATCTTCAATATGCATCTCAGAATTGGATAAGACAAGCGCAGTTGCGTCCCCGATGTCTGTCTTCACTCGTAGCCTGTGAGAAACACCCGATCACTGACGGAGAGCCATGTGAGTGAGAGGTACTGGAGTGCATGGAGAAGGGCACAATGGCCACTGGCTGCAAAAGGCATGTTTTTTTAGACATTTAGACATTCTAGACATTATCAAGTGCTTGTCAAATTGTGAATGAGTGAAGGATATAGTGTGTACAGCCTGCACAAAGAAAACATGTCTTTCAAGCAACTTTTTTCAAATCATCATTAGAGTCCCATCAAATCAAATCAATCAAATCAAATCAAATGTATTTGTCACATACACGTGGTTAGCAGATGTTAATGCGAGTGTAGCGAAATGCTTGTGCTTCTAGTTCCGACAATGCAGTAATAACCAACGAGTAATCTAACCTAACAATTCCAAAACTACCACCTTATACACACAAGTGTAAAGGGATAAAGAATATGTACATAAAGATACGAATGAGTGATGGTACAGAACGGCATAGGCAAGATGCAGTAGATGGTATCGAGTACAGTATATACATATGAGTTGAGTAATGTAGGGTATGTAAACAAAGTGGCATAGTTTAAAGTGGCTAGTGATACATGTATTACATAAAGATGCAGTAGATGATATAGAGTACATAGCATTGTTTAAAGTGGCTAGTGATATATTTTCCATCAATTTCCATCAATTCCCATTATTAAAGTGGCTGGAGTTGAGTCAGTGTGTTGGCAGCAGCCACTCAATGTTAGTGGTGGCTGTTTAACAGTCTGATGGCCTTGAGATAGAAGCTGTTTTTCAGTCTCTTGGTCCCTGCTTTGATGCACCTGTACTGACCTCGCCTTCTGGATGATAGCGGGGTGAACAGGCAGTGGCTCAGGTGGTTGTTGATCTTTATGGCCTTCCTGTGACATCGGGTGGTGTAGGTGTCCTGGAGGGCAGGTAGTTTGCCCCCGGTGATGCGTTGTGCAGACCTCACTACCCTCTGGAGAGCCTTACGGGTGTGGGCGGAGCAGTTGTCGTACCAGGCGGTGATACAGCCCGACAGGATGCTCTCGATTGTGCATCTGTAGAATTTTGTGAGTGCTTTTGGTGACAAGCCAAATTTCTTCAGCCTCCTGAGGTTGAAGAGGCACTGCTGCGCCTTCTTCACGATGCTGTCTGTGTGGGTGGACCAATTCAGTTTGTCTATGATGTGTACGCCGAGGAACTTAAAACTTACTACCCTCTCCACTACTGTCCCATCGATGTGGATAGGGGGGTGCTCCCTCTGCTGTTTCCTGAAGTCCACAATCATCTCCTTAGTTTTGTTGACGTTGAGTGTGAGGTTATTTTCCTGACACCACACTCCGAGGGCCCTCACCTCCTCCCTGTAGGCCGTCTCGTCGTTGTTGGTAATCAAGCCTACCACTGTAGTGTCGTCCGTAACAATGTATTACACATCAAAACGTATAGCCCAACATTTGTAGAACAACTAAAGTTATATTAACAACTCTAAATGAAGCATATAGGAGTACCTATTTCTTTGTTAACCTCGCAACACAGAATAGCTGCATGTTCGCACTCCAAATTGTTTGGAGAAAATATCATTTATATTTTATTCAGCTTTGCTCAATTGTATTCTTCATATTATAAAATAATGCCCTGGAATTCTAAGCACATCTTGTCTGCTAAATGAACTAGTGTAGCCCACAGCCATATGGCATAGCAAGATCAGGATCTAACATAATGATAACTCGGAGTATGCTATTCTTTTCTTCTGAAATAGACTACATTTTCTCCATATCATGCTTCTTTAGACCAGTCTAAAATAAATAATGGATTTATTGTGAAAGTGTAGGCTACATTGATATACTACATTGATTTATTATACTTTTTAAAATGTAGATGTTCAGTATTAGCTTGTAGTCTATGTGTGGAAGCCAGGAGATGCTAAATGTGTTTATGTTAATTAATGGTAAATTACCGTGAGACTGACAGTTATTTGCTTGACGATCACCGGCTGATGGAAATATGTGACCGCCACAGCCCTATTCATAACACATCCATAAAGACTCTACATTGCATGACGATGTACTTGCTTTAAAGTCAGACCGCTCTGATAACTTATAACGCATTCATAAATGCCTTATATCATATGACGCTGTACTTATTATAAATTCAGACCTTCATTCATTCATAACACATACCAAAAGGCTAAATGTATTAACACCTAGGGAATTTTTTATTTTTTAATTTGACCTTTATTTAACCAGGCAAGTCAGTTAAGAACACATTCTTACTTTCAATGACGGCCTGGGAACAATGGGTTAACTGCCTGTTCAGGGGCAGAACGACAGATTTGTACCTTGTCAGCTCGGGGGTTTGAACTCGCAACCTTCCGGTTACTAGTCCAACGCTCTAACCACTAGGCTACAGCTAAAACAAATTAATATTAAAGACAAGTGTAACGGCTTTCTTGTGGTGAAGTAGAGGCGGACCAAAACGCAGCGTGGTGATGATTCATGTTTGTTTAATAAAGGAAAACTATACATGAATAAACTACAAAACAATGAAATGTGAAAACCCAAAACAGCCCTATCTGGTGCAAAACACAGAGACAGGAACAATCACCCACAAAACCCAACACCAAACAGGCTACCTAAATATGGTTCCCAATCAGAGACAATGACGAACACCTGCCTCTGATTGAGAACCATATCAGGCCAAACATAGAACTAGACAAACTAGACAATTAACATAGAATGCCCAACCAGATCACACCCTGACCAACCAAAACATAGAAACATACAAAGCAAACTATGGTCAGGGTGTGACAACAAGTTTAAACCATACATTTCCTCTTATTTTTACATTTTTTAAACAATGCAAATACGTTATTTAAAAAAGTCCAGCAATGTAATTACTAAACATTACACAGGGCAGTGAATAGTGTATCTTGTTCCTGAGCTGGCGGACAAATGGTTCTTGCCTCTGCTGGAGGTAGTGCATGTTGGTTCCAACCTAACAACAAAGAAAGTTAGAAGGTCTGTTAGGAAATGCATTTGTCACACCATCTGGGTAAGGGCATTTTTGTTAGGAAATGCATTTGTCTAACCATCTGTGTAAGGGTAGCAGATCTGTTAAGAAATGCATTTGTCTCACCATCTGGGTAAGGGTAGCAGATCTGTTAAGAAATGCATTTGTCTCACCATCTGGGTAAGGGTAGCAGATCTGTTAAGAAATGTATTTGTCCCACCATCTGGGTAAGGGTAGCAGGTCTGTTAAGAAATTCATTTGTCTCACCATCTGGGTAAGGGCATTTTTGTTAGGAAATGCATTTGTCTAACCATCTGGGTAAGGGTAGCAGGCCTGTTAAGAAATGCATTTGTCTAACCATCTGGGTAAGGGTAGCAGGTCTGTTAAGAAATGCATTTGTCTCACCATCTGGGTAAGGGTAGCAGGTCTGTTAAGAAATTCATTTGTCTCACCATCTGGGTAAGGGCATTTTTGTTAGGAAATGCATTTGTCTAACCATCTGGGTAAGGGTAGCAGATCTGTTAAGAAATGCATTTGTCTCACCATCTGGGTAAGGGTAGCAGGTCTGTTAAGAAATTCATTTGTCTCACCATCTGGGTAAGGGCATTTTTGTTAGGAAATGCATTTGTCTAACCATCTGGGTAAGGGTAGCAGTCCTGTTAAGAAATGCATTTGTCTAACCATCTGGGTAAGGGTAGCAGGTCTGTTAAGAAATGCATTTGTCTCACCATCTGGGTAAGGGTAGCAGGTCTGTTAAGAAATTAATTTGTCTCACCATCTGGGTAAGGGCATTTTTGTTAGGAAATGCATTTGTCTAACCATCTGGGTAAGGGTAGCAGATCTGTTAAGAAATGCATTTGTCTCACCATCTGGGTAAGGGTAGCAGGTCTGTTAAGAAATGCATTTGTCTAACCATCTGAGTAAGGGTAGCAGGTCTGATAAGAAATGCATTTGTCTCACCATCTGGGTAAGGGTAGCAGGTCTGTTAAGAAATGCATTTGTCTAACCATCTGGTCTGTTAAGAAATGCATTTGGTAGCAGGTCTGTTAAGAAATGCATTTGTCTCACCATCTGGGTAAGGGTAGCAGGTCTGTTAAGAAATGCATTTGTCTCACCATCTGGGTAAGGGTAGCAGGTCTGATAAGAAATGCATTTGTCTCACCATCTGGGTAAGGGTAGCAGGTCTGATAAGAAATGCATTTGTATGATTTGTATTTAGCTGAGCCTGCTCGCGAGCTAAATGCTGTATTGGTATAGCTAACTAGCTAGCTTATGCTGCTAACATTAGCTAGAAATGGCTATTTAGTCACAAATTATTTGAAATAACGATTGCGGTAGCTTTGGTAGCTATCTATGTATCAAATATAACATTTGATTTGATTTATATAATCTAACTCAACACTTAACTACTACAAACTAATTTCAATTACAATAAATAAAGGTTAACTTACTTGTTTTTCGCTGTCCAGTGGTAGCACAAGTGGGCATTTGAGTTGCTCTACAGAAACACCACATGAATGAAAGGGTAACTACTCTCAAAAGTTTATTTGATTTTTCCCAGACCTCAAAAGTTATCCCCTGGTGTGTTTTATGGATTGCTGTGAACACAGAAAATCCAATTTAGTTGTTTTTCTATGAAAAATGTGTGAAACAAACTGTGGGGAAACGAGAAAACGGAATTTGGGAAGGAAAAAAAATTAAACAAAAAATAAAAACAGATTTTAAAAGGCCCATGATTTCACTTAAGAGCATGTGTCATCACACAGCACAGCATTTTGGGTAAAGTTGAGGTCAGGTCCAATATTGTCTATGCACCCAAGGGGGAAAAGAGGTTGGGCCATCCTAGAAATGTTTTAGAATAATATAATATAAAATCTCAAATATATGCCATTTAGCAGACGCTTTCATGCAAAGCGACTTACAGCCATGCGTGCATACATTTATACGTATGGGTGGTCCACTATCCTGGTGTTGCAATGCTATACCTAGATGCATGACAAGGTTATAAATGCTTTGTGAAGCCTCAATTCAATATACTTTATAAAGACTTTATTAAACAGTGCTTATGCCACCCTTTTATTAAGCACAAGTTTATGTCATATTTTACATAGTGGGTTATGTCACATTTGACATTGGTGGTTATGTCAATCAGTTATGCCACATTTATAAACCCTTTATAGAGCATGACATACGGTTATAGATGATATGTGACACATTTATGTAGTGTTTATGAAGGCTTTATGAAGGCTTTATGAAGCTTTTATAAGCTGCACGTCATTTAAAGCGGGACCATATTGGTGAAAGCATTCTATCAAAAACATATATGCCCCAGGTGTTTCTGGAAAACATAGATGATAATAATACAGATGTGATGTCTGCTTGGGAGAGCAGTGATACATCATTGGGACAGCTAATGTAATTGCATCCGTACAGTGTAACACACAGGCTGTAAACTGGACCTTTAAACAGATCAGCTCTCTGTCTTTCTCTCTGTCTCTCTCTTTATCGCTCTTTCTTTCTCTCTCTCTCTCTCTCTCTCTCTCTCACTCGCTCACTCACTCATACACAAACGCAAACACATACGCACGCACACACACACACACACACACACACAGACTTCACACCCAGGTGAAGGGCTTAATGAATCACCTGTCAGGGTAACCTGCTAATGAGTGATTTTCAGTATAAAGATGCACATAAACAGAGAATAACCATACGCTTTCACTCTCCACACACACACAGTGTTCAGCCCCCTGTGTTCCTATTTCTTTGATGGTTAAAAGCACGTTGTGCCCAATGGTCGTTTGGGTTCAACCCACAAAGAGCTATTAAATATTAACTTATACATGAGCTGGAAAACTAAGCAAATAAATAATGCACATGCCCAATGCACATCAACAGTAAACATAGGAAGTAGTTTACAACATTATACAATTTGCTAACCTAGAGGGTACAGGCACATCCCTCCAGCACAAATATTTAAGGCTCATTTGAAGAAAGTAGACCTGCTCTCTGCACCTGACAACTGAACATCAAGCCAACTGGAGGTGCAGTAATGACAAATAGTACTATATATAAAGTCTACCACACACACACACACACACACACACACATGCGCACGCACGCGCACGCACGCACACACACACGCACGCACGCACGCACACACACTAAGTCACTCGTATAGTATATGCCCACTTTCTCTTTCAAAAAGAAACTCAGACACGTGCACACTCTCACACACACGGACACAAAGAAACAGGCACACACACGCACGCAGAGCGTCTTACCTGTCAATGCTGATAGCACACAGGTTGAGAATGCTGGCGGTACACATCATGACATCCAAGGTGACAAAGATGTTACAGTACATCCTGCTGAAGAGCCACGCCCCTCCGACCACCTGGACAGGTAACGCAGGGTCACATGACACACACATTCACACAGCTTCATCAGTATCATCATGATCATCATCATTATCCATATCAATCATCATTCTTCATAATCAACAACACACATCAAATAAATTATTCTATCTCTCTCTTTTCCGCCCTCTCTCTTTTGCTCCCTCCCTCTCTCCCTCTCTCTTTCTCTGTCCAATTATGCCACCCACGTTCAAACCCTTGAAAGTACAATTACACAGTCCCAGTTCCAGCCTGCCTCACCCAGATAGATAGTGCTGCTCAGACAGGCCTTCCCTTAGGTGCTATAATACGTGATAACAACTGTCTGACAGAGATAAATGTGTTCTGAGCTGCAGCGCCTGACATATCCCCCCCCCATCCACATGCATCCTTCCTATCCTCTAATTCAGGTATTCCCGAACGGGGGTACGCGAACCCCCAGGGGTACGCGCAATTCTGTCGGGGGTACGCCAAATAAAAATGTGATTCAAGTTTTTTTTTTTTAATAAAAAATACACTACCGGTCAGAAGTTTTAGAACACCTACTCATTCAAGGGTTTATCTTTATTTTTTTTTACTATTTTCTACATTGTAGAATAATAGTGAAGACATCAAAACTATGAAATAACACATATGGAATCATGTAGTAACCAAAAAAGTGTTAAACAAATCAAGATATATGTTATATTTGAGATTCATCAAATAGCCACCCTTTGCCTTGATGACAGATTTGCACCCGCTTGGAATTCTCTCAACCAGCTTCATGCGGTAGTCACCTGGAATGCATTTCAATTAACAGGTGTGCCTTGTTAAACGTTTATTTGTGGAATTTCTTTACTTCTTAATTCGTTTGAGCCAATCAGTTGTGTTATGACAAGGTGGGGGGGTATACAGAAGACTGCCCTATTTGATAAAGACCAAGTCCATATTATGGCAAGAACAGCTCAAATAAGCAAAGAAAAATGACAGTCCATCATTACTTTAAGACATGAATGCAAAAACCATCAAGCGATATGATGAAACTGGCTCTCATGAGGACGGCCACAGGAATGGAAGACCCAGAGTTACCTCTGCTGCAGAGGATAAATTCATTAGAGTTACCAGCCTCAGAAATTGCAGCCCAAATAAATGCTTCACAGAGTTCAAGTAACAGACACATCTCAACATCAACTGTTCAGAGGAAACTGTGTGAATCCGTCCTTCATGGTCGAATTGTTGCAAAGAAAACACAACTAAAGGACACCAATAAGAAGAAGAGACTTGCTTGGGACAAGCAACACGAGCATTAAACCACATTAAACCAGTGGAAATGTATCCTTTGGTCTGGAGTCCAAATTTGAGATTTTTGGTTCCAACCGCTGTGTCTTCGTGAGACACGTTGTGGGTGAACGGATGAAATCTGCATGTGTATTTCCCACCGTGAAGCATGGAGAAGGAGGTGTGGTAACCAGTATGGGTACCACAGCATTCTGCATCAATACACCATCCCATCTGGTTTGTCCTTAGTGGGACTATCATTTGTTTTTCAACAGGACAATGACCCAACACACCTCCAGGCTGCGTAAGGGCTATTTTACCAAGAGGGAGAGTGATGGAATGCTGCATCAGAAGACCTTGTCTGCACAATCCCCCGACCTCAACCACATTGAGATGGTTTGGGGTGAGTCAGACTGCAGAGTGAAGGAAAAGCAGCCAACAAATGCTCAACATATGTGGGAACTCCTTCAAGACTGTTGGAAAAGCATTCCAGGTGATGCTTGATGAGAGAATGCCAAGAGTGTGCAAACCTGTCATCAAGGCAAAGGGTGGCTATTTGAAGATGTGTTTAATACTTTTTTGGTTTCATAGTTTAGATGTCTTCACTATTATGGGGCGGCAGTGTAGCCTAGTGGTTAGAGCATTGGACTAGTAAACGAAAGGTTGCAAGTTCAAATCCAAAACAGGTAGCCAAGTCAAATAATGAATATCCAATCACATTAACCGTTACTCTCTCGTGGGAATTCCACTAACGGTCCTTATGTAACCAAACGTAGCTGCTGCTCATTCCGTTTATGATAAATATTTTAAAAAGTAAGGCCCGTGTCGATAGAAACACATACCAGCTCTACAGATAGTACTGCTACTACCAGCAGTTCTACACCTGCACCTGTCGACGACACAAGTTGGTCTGCTTCCACGAGCACATCCAATGCTAGCATCAGTAATTTTACATTTGTGGTTAGCCCAGCTAGCATGGACACTGACAGTTGTGAATCAGTTGCAGCCCTTCGGCTACCCGGGAAAGCACCGAACAATAAACAGGGACGTTGGACCATCGAAGAGGCACAAATATGATGAGAACTACATTTGTTTGGAGTTCACTTATATTGGGAGTAGTGTCTTTCCTCAGCCACAATGTGTTATATGTCCAAAAGTAGTATCTCACAACTCGATGAAACCTTCACTCTTGCTCAGACATTTAGAAACAAAACATTCCAATTTGAAAAATAAGCCCCGGGAGTTTTTTGAGTGAGAATTAAGATGAATTACGAGTAGTAAGACATGTATAAAAGCAACAGATACCATTAATAAGAAGAGGCTAGAAGCGTCTTATATGGTGAGCTACCAAGTGGCTAGGACAGGCAAGCACCATACTATTGTGGTGGACTTAATTCTTCCTGCTGTCAAAAATTGTGAATAACTCACCACAGGTTAATGAGAAGGGTGGGTTGTATTGGAGAGAGTCTCAGTCTTAAATCATTTTCCACACACAGTCTGTGCCTGTATTTAGTTTTCATGCTAGTGAGGGCAGAGAATCCACTCTCACATACGTACGTGGCTGCAAAGGACATCAGTGTCTTAACAGTGCGATTTTCCAAGGCAGGATACTCTGAGCACAGCCCAATCCAGAAATCTGGCAGTGGCTTCTGATTAAATTACATTTTCACAGAACCGCTTATTGCAATTTCGATGAGTCTCTCTTGTTCAGTTATTGGTAAGTGGAATGGAGGCAGGGCATGAAAGGGATAACGAATCCAGTTGTTTGTGTCATCCGTTTCGGGAAAGTACCTGCGTAATTGCACACCCAACTCACTCAGGTGCTTTGCTATATCACATTTGACATTGTCCGTAAACTTGATGGAAAGACCTGTGTGTTGTCCTTGTTGATGCAGACAGAGAAGAGCTCCAACTTCTTAATCATAGCCTCAATTTTGTCCCGCACATTGAATATAGTTGCGGAGAGTCCCTGTAATCCTAGATTCAGATCATTCAGGCGAGAGAAAAAGCATCACCCAGATAGGCCAGTAGTGTGAGAAACTCGTCATCAAGCAGTAAGTTAACTACTGAGGTAATTATGATTCAAGACTCTCTATAGGCCAGGCTTGTGTCTGCTTCTCACTATGACACTGTTGATTGTCATGGAACCCAAACAGCTGTTACAGTGCACTATTTTCACTTAACTCTCTTAAATAATGTATATTTTCTCAACTTCACATGGTTGAGGTTATAGAGAAATCTGACCCTGGTTCAGGCCTTAGGTGCAACGTTGTGAGGTGAGTTTGCAATAGCACCCTGTGCCTCTCGCCCGACCCTGAATTGAATCATGACCAACGATTATCCCTCACGTCCTCCCTCTTGACCAATTCAAAATGAACACATCAACACTTTATCTTCCTCCAGTCCCCCAAGCCAAGAATTATATCTAATGGACGAAACAACCCCCACTGACTATACATCTCTAAATTCATTTCAGTAACACTCCTAACAGGGGACAATTATGTGGAGCATATAGAAGATAAAACATTCTTAGAAGCAATAGGCATCAATATCTTCCAGCCACTCACAGTCACTGAATGTATCACCACACCCCTCACACCCTATAAGGGAGAAACTCAAAGTAATAACATGACCATCTCCCTGTCCTATCCTTCCTCCATCTCCCTGTCCTATCCTTCCTCCATCTCCCTGTCCTATCCTTCCTCCAGCTCCCTGTCCTATCCTTCCTCCATCTGCCTGTCCTATCCTTCCTCCATCTCCCTGTCCTATCCTTCCTCCATCTCCCTTTCCTATCCTTCCTCCATCTCCCTTTCTATCCTTCCACCATCTCCCTGATCCTATCCTTCCACCATCTCCCTGATCCTATCCTTCCTCCATCTCCCTGTCCTATCCTTCCTCCATCTCCCTGTCCTATCCTTCCTCCATCTCCCTGTCCTATCCTTCCTCCATCTCCCTGTCCTATCCTTCCTCCATCTCCCTATCCTATCCTTCCACCATCTCCCTGATCCTATCCTTCCTCCATCTCCCTGTCCTATCCTTCCTCCATCTCCCTGTCCTATCCTTCCTCCATCTCCCTGTCCTATCCTTCCTCCATCTCCCTGTCCTATCCTTCCTCCATCTCTCTGTCCTATCCTTCCTCCATCTCCCTGTCCTATCCTTCCTCCATCTCCCTGCCCTATCCTTCCTCCATCTCCCTGCCCTATCCTTCCTCCATCTCCCTGCCCTATCCTTCCTCCATCTCCCTGTCCTATCCTTCCTCCATCTCTCTGTCCTATCCTTTCTCCATCTCCCTGTCCTATCCTTCCACCATCTCCCTTTCCTATCCTTCCTCCATCTCCATGCCCTATCCTTCCTCCATCTCCCTGTCCTATCCTTCCTCCATCTCCCTGTCCTATCCTTCCCCCATCTCCCTGTCCTATCCTTCCTCCATCCCCTTCCTCTCAATCCCAAAGCCATCCTGTGTCACAAACTGTCTCTCTTTCAGTAGTTTATATAAGATGAGTAGGTCTGGGGAGTGTTTCTAACCTTGGGACCTGACCAAGAAAAACATCCCTAAACATCCCAGCCTAAACATCCCAGCCCTAAACATCCCATACATCCCGGCCCTAAACATCCTGGCCCTAAACATCCCGGCCCTAAACATCCCAGCCCTAAACATCCCGGCCCTAAACATCCCGGCCCTAAACATCCCAGCCCTAAACATCCCATCCCTAAACATCCCAGCCCTAAACATCCCAGCCCTAAACATCCCAGCCCTAAACATCCCAGTCCTAAACATCCCAGTCCTAAACATCCCAGCCCTAAACATCCCAGCCCTAAACATCCCAGCCCTAAACATTCCCAACAGACATTCCCAACGGACATTCCCAACGGACATTCCCAACAAACAGATATTGTTATGCTGGCCAACTCCTATGGTCCTATGGACATTGTCACGCCAATTACAATAGGAGTTGGCAAGACCACCACCATCCCTGCTCCGAACCTGCTTTATCTTCTAATACCCTCCCTCCCCAACCTATCCCTGGTCCACCCACACAGGTCGACCCTCACCTCCAAATACCCTCCCTCCCCAACTTATCCCTGTCACCCCCACCCAGTGGACCCTCACCTCCAGGTATACGGCCCAGGGCATGACAAGCGAGGCCACCAGCAGGTCAGCTACAGCCAGGCTCACCACTAGGTAGTTGGTGGTGGTCTGTAGGGACCTCTCCCGCACCACAGCCAGACACACCAGCACGTTGCCAAACACGATGGCCAGGATGAGCAGGGAGTACAGCATGGCGTAGTAGTTACGCTCCGTATCCTCCTCCCAACCACCAGAGGAATTCCCATGGAGGCGGAGGTCTTCCGGAACCTGTTCCGAGTCATTCCAGAAGAAGCGTTCAGAGCCGCTAAACATCGCCATGGTGACGTCCCGGTGACATGAGAGAAGGGCTGGGTGAGAGACCTGCATGGGAGAGAGGGACATAACTTGAGCTGATATCTATCACATGACAACTACTAAGACAAAAAACCTTCCATACTGTACATGTGATATAAGATGTAATCCTCATAGGGAAACCCTGAGTCACATGCACATCTAATCTGATACATCCCCATGACCATGACCAATATACAATATTGCACCCTTCCTATCCTCTGGGTTCCAGTGAGACACTATACATCAGGCTCCCTCTTCCAGACATGACCATACTGTATGGTTCAGAGCTGTCTGCTCTCTGCATATCATCACTAATGTGACCTCTATGTACAAGACAGACAGGACCAGCATCTGTGTCTGCAGTGTGACGTACTGGATGTATGTGGGATGTATCTAATGATGGCATGTTTTAGCCTTAATACTAATAAGTGGACAAATAAAGTCGAGGACATGTTATTAGAATCTGATTATCTACTTTGCATTGAATAATTGGCACTTGGCCAAAGCAGTAGGTTAGCTACTGAGGTAATTATGATTCAATACTCTCTATAGGCCAGGCTTGTGTCTGCTTCTCACTATGACATTGTTGATTGTCATGGAACCCAAACAGCTGTCACTGTGCACTATTTTCACTTAACTCTCTTAAAGCATGTATATTTTCTCGGTTATAGGGAAATCTGACCCTGGTTCAGGCCTTAGGTGCAACGTTGTGAGGTGAGTTTGCAATAGCACCCTGTGCCTCTTGCCCGACCCTGAATGGAATCATGACCAACGATCATCCCTCACATCCTCCCTCTTGACCAATTCAAAATAATCACATCGACATGAGAGGTTTTACAGCTTAATGTCATAGATGTGAATCTGAGGAAGGCTGCTAGAGGTTAATGTTTTCTGCTGGAGCACTGCAACAGAGAGCACTGCAACAGAGAGCACTGCAACAGAGAGCACTGTAGCAGAGAGCACTGCAGCAGAGAGCACTGCAACAGAGAGCACTGCAACAGAGAGCACTGTAGCAGAGAGCACTGCAGCAGAGAGCACTGCAACAGAGAGCACTGCAACAGAGAGCACTGCAACAGAGAGCACTGTAGCAGAGAGCACTGCAGCAGAGAGCACTGCAACAAAGAGCACTGCAGCAGAGAGCACTGCAACAGAGAGCACAGCAGCAGAGAGCACTGCAGCAGAGAGCACTGCAACAGAGTACACTGCAGCAATGAGCACTGCAGCAAAGAGCACTGAAACACAGAGCACTGAATTTAATAAAACATTTGATTTAACTAGGAAAGTCAGTTAAGAACTAATTCTTATTTACAATGATGGCCTACCCTGGCCTAACCCAGACGGCACTGGGCCAATTGTGTGCCGCCCTATGGGACGCCCAATCACAGCCGGATGTGATGCAGCCTGGATTCAAACCAGGGACTGCAGTGACGCCTCTTGCACTGAGATGCAGTGCCTCAGAGCGCTGCACCACTTGGGAGCCCATAGGGCGCACGGCAACAGAGAACACTGCTGCAAAGAGCACTGTAACAGAGAGAACTACAGCAGACCCAAACTGTTGGCACAATCATCAATTTAATCTTACTGCAACAGTATTCCCTCTTTAATATGAGGATTTCCTAGTCATTCCCTCACAGTAAATAGCTGTGGATTATTGCTTGTATTAAATGGCTACAACGCTAAATTGAAACATGTTAATCTAATGCAGTCATGTCATTGATTATTGCCTTTGGCCTGTTACGGTAAACCCTCTCCATCAGAGAGTGCTAATAACTCCCAAGCTGCTGTTTTGAGTGGTCTGGGTCCTATCTCTCTCACTCACTCTCTCTCTTACTCTCTCTAGCTCTCTCTGGCTATGGTCCTTGTCATCATCCCTCCCTATCTTCATCCCTTCACCCACTTCTCTCCATCAATTCCCCCTTCCCTTCTCCTATTCATGGCTGGACTCCAGGTATCAGCAACATGGTAATGCCTATACCTGTGCAGTCCAAATCCCCGCTCCATGCATAACATACCTTTGTTATGCAATGGTTGACACTTGTACCTGGCCCTGTGGTAGGTAGATTATACTAACCTACAAATACCTTCCAGCTACATTAATTTAACCTATCCAGACCTTTCAGATCAGCAGGGGGAGTGTACAAGGGCCACTCCTCTCACCTTCTCTTGTCTCCCCTCCTTCCCTCGCCTCCTTTCACATTCCCTCTTCTCCTCATGTTTCACTGTCCCACAGAGCTCCCACTACTCCCCACAATACTAACCTGGTTGTTCCAGACTCCCTCCTGTGTCTCCTCCTCTCTATAGCTGTAATGATGGACTCAGCTCTATTCTCAATCCCTCTGTATTCCCTCAACATTTACTCTCTATCCCTCTATATCTATGTTCTACTTCCTGATGCTACACATACACAGTACCTTCAGAAAGTATTCACACCCCTTAACTCCACATTTTGTTGTGTTACAGCCTGAATTCAAAATTGATTCAATTTGTTGTTTTTTTACTCACCCATCTACACACGATAGATACCCCATAATGACAAAGTGAAAACATGTTTTTGTGCAAAGGTATTGAAAATTAAATACAGAAATATTTCATTGGACATACCTACTCATTCAAGTTTTTTAATTTAAAAAAATATATTTTCTACATTGTAGAATAATAGTGAAGACATCAAAACTATGACAACTACAACACAAATGGAATCATCTAGCAACTAAAAAAGTGTTCAATAAATCAAAGTACATTTTATATTTTAAATTCTTCAAAGTAGCCACCCTTTGCCTTTGTAGTGAATACTCAGGGAGGAAAAGGTGTAGATTCACTCGCTGGGCGCGGCAGCTGCTTATTTCGCAGAAGGCAGGAATCGTGGTCACAGACAGGCAATGGTCATACACAGGTAGGCAAACAGGCAGGTGAATCAAAGCTAGGACTGAAGGCTATAACTGCTTCTCACAAACGGGCTAGGAAAAAGTTTAGTAGAGTCAAAACAAACAATACATCACCAAGGCACAAACAGAATGAACTGAACTAAATAAGGAGCTGATGAGACCAGGTGAGTAACTAACACAGGTGAAATCAATGAACAAAAATGAAAGACAGGGCTACGTTCAAGAACACAAAGAAACAGGGCTACGTCCAAGAACACAACGAAACAGAACTCAAGGTTGACTAAGAAAATAAATACAGAACCTTACAGCCTTGATGACAGCTTCGCACACTCTTGGCATTCTCTCAACCAGCTTCACCTGGAATGCTTTTCCAACAGTCTTGAACGTGTTCCCACATATGCTGAGCACTTGTTGGCTGCTTTTCCTTCACTCTGCGGTCCAACTCATCCCAAACCATCTCAATTGGGTTGAGGTTGGGTTATTGTGGAAGCCAGGTCATCTGATGCAGCATTGCATCACTCTCCTTCTTGGTCAAATTGCCCTTACACAGCCTGGAGGTGTGTTGGGTCATTGTCCTGTTGAAAAACAAATGATAGTCCCACTAAGCACAAACCAGATAGGATGGTATATCTCTGCAGAATGCTGTGATAGCCATGCTGGTTAAGTGTGCTTTGAATTCTAAATAAATCACCAAAAGTGTCACCACCAAAGCACCCCCACACCATCGCACCTCCTCCTCCATGCTTCACGGTGGGAACATCACATCGGAGATCATACGTTCACCTACTCTGCGTCTCACAAAGACATGGAGGTTGGAACCAAAAGTCTGAAATTTGGACTCATCAGACCAAAGGACAGTTTTCCACCGGTCTATTGTCTATTCCTTGTATTTCTTGGCCCAAGCAAGTCTCTTCTTATTATTGGTGTCCTTTAGTTGTGGTTTCTTTGCAGCAATTCAACCATTTAGGCCTGATTCACATAGTCTCCTCTGAACAGTTGATGTTGAGATGTGTCTGTTACTTGAACGCTGTGAAGCATTTATTTGGGCTGCAATTTCTGAGGCTGGTAACTCCAATGAACTTATCCTTTGCATCAGAGGTAACTCTGGGTCTTCCTTTCCTGTGGCGGTCCTCATGAGGACCAGTTCCATCATAGCGCTTGATGGTTTTTGTGACTGCACTTGAAGAAACTTTCAAAGTTCTTGAAATTTTCCGAATTGACTGACCTTCATGTCTTAAAGTAATGATGGACTGTTGTTTCTCTTTGCTTATTTGAGCTGTTCTTACCATAATATGGACTTGGTCTTTTACCAAATAGGGCCAGCTTCTGTTCAGCTTCAGCCCTACCTTGTCACAACACAACTGATTAGCTCAAAAGCATTAAGAAGAAAATAAATTCCACAAATGAACATTTTAACATGGCACACCTGTTCATTGAAATGCATTTCAGGTGACTACCTCATGAAGCTGGTTGAGAGAATGCCAAGATTATGCAAAGTTGGCAAAGGGTGGCTATTTTGAAGAATCTCAAATATATCTTGATTTGTTTAACACTTTTTTGCTTACTGCATGATTCCATATGTGTTATTTCATACTTTTGATGTCTTCACTATTATTCTACAATGTAGAAAATAGTAAAAATAAAGAAAAACCCTAGAATGAGTAGATGAGTACTGTAAGTATTCACACCCCTGAGACAAAATTTATTGCAGAAGCACCTTTGGTGGCGATTACAACTGTGACCCTTTTGGGGTAAGTCTCTAAGAGCTTTGCACACCTTGATTATACAACATTTGCTAATTATAATAGTTTTCTTTCTTCAAACTCCGTCAAGTTTATTGTTGATCATTGCTAGACAATCATTTTCAAGTCTTGCCATAGATTTTCAATCTGATTTAAGTCAAAACTGTAACTAGGCCACTCAGGAACATTCCATGTCGTCTTGGTAAGCAACTCCAGTGTACATTTGGCCCTGTATTTTAGTTTATTGTCCTGCTGAAAGGTGAATTTGTGTCACGTTGCTCGTAATAATGATGATCGGACCAAGGCACAGCGTGCATAGAGTTCCACATGTAAAGAAAGTGAAACTTAAGCTAATACAAAACAAAATAAAGAATAAACTAACTGTGATGACAATGTAGTGCGAACAGGCAACTAAACATAAACAATATCCCATAACCCACAGGTGGAAAAAATGCAACTTAAGTATGATCCCCAATTAGAGACAACGATTACCAGCTGCATCTAATTGGGAATCATACACAAACACATTGAAAAATAAACCTAGAACCCCACATAGAAATAATAAACTAGACTAAACACCCCTAGTCATGCCATGACCTACTCTACCATAGAAAATACAGGCTTCCTATGGTCAGGATGTGACAGTACCCCCCCAAAAAAAGGTGCGGACTCCGACCGCAAAACCTGAAACAAAAAGGGAGGGCTGGGGGGGTGTCTAGTGTTGGTGGCGGCTCTGGTGCGGGGCGAAGTACCCGCTCATCCTGCGGATCCAGCCATGGACCCAGGCTGGACACTGTGCCTGGTCTGGACCTAGGCGCAGGGGAAAGCTCCAGCCATGGACCCAGGCTGGACACTGTGCCTGGATTGGACCTAGGCGCAGGGGAAAGCTCCTGCCATGGAGCGGGACTGGACGCTGTGCCTAGACTGGGCACCAACGCAGAAGAAGACTCTGGCCTTGGAGCTGGACTGGACGCCATGCTTAGACTGGGCATCAGCGCAGGGGAAGTCTCCGGCCATGGAGCTGGAGGTTTCGAACCGTTGACCGTCGCAGGAGGATCCGAACCGTGGACCGTCTCAGGAGGTTCCGGACCGTGGACCGTCTCAGGAGGTTCTCGACCGTGGACCGTCGTTGGAGGTTCCGGACTGTGGACCGTCGTTGGAGGTTCTGGACTGTGGAACGTCATTGGAGGTTCCGGACTGGGAACTGTCCCCGGAAGCTCTGGACTGGGAACTGTCGCCGGAAGCCCTGGACTGGGCACTGTCGCCGGAAGCTCTGGACTGGGAACTGTTGCCGGAAGCTCTGGACTGGGCACTGTCGCCGGAAGCTCTGGACTGGGGCTCGTCGCAGGCAGCCTGGTGCGTGGGGCCGGCACTGGTGGTACCGGGCTGGTGACACGCACCTCAGGGCGAGCGCGAGGAGCAGGCACAGGACTGAGGAGGCGCACTGGAGGCCTGATACGTGGGGCTAGTACAGGTGGCACCGGATTAGTGACACGCACTTCAGGGCGAGTGCGGGGAGGAGGCACAGAACGTACTGGACTGGGAGACACACCTCAGGGCGAATGCGAGGAGCAGGAACAGGACGCACCTGACTGGGAAAGCGCACTTGAGGGAGAGTGCAAGGAGCAGGCACAGGACGTACTGGGCTGTGAAGGTGCACTGAAGACCTGGTGCGTATAGCCGGCATCAATTGTTCCCGAACTTTAACACACTTCGCACGGCAAGTGCGAGGAACTGGCACAGGACGTACTGGGCTGTGAAGGTGCACTGAAGACCTGGTGCGTATAGCCGGCATCAATTGTTCCCGAACTTTAACACACTTCGCACAGCAAGTGCGAGGAGCTGGCACAGGATATACTGGGTTGTGAAGGTGCACTGGAGACCTGGTGCGTATAGCCGGCATCAATTGTTCTGGAACTTTAACACACTTCTCAGGACAAGTACGGGGAGCTGACTCAGGTGGCACCAAACTGACAACACGTTCCTTTAGTCCAAATCCGTGCATCCTCCACCAACTCAACAACTATCCCATTTCTCTCTCCTCCAAATTCTCCTTCTCCCAGACTGGCTCTTGTTCACACCTCGGCTCCGCCGACTGCTCCATGTGCTCCCCCCAAAAAATCTTGGGGTTTCTGTGGCCTTCTTCCCCGACTTCGTCACTGTCCCTCCTTCGCTGCTTCCGCCTGCTTCCACGGCAGGCTCTTCTCTCCTGCCATTATGTCATCCCAAGTCCAGGATGTTCTCTCCCTAATCTCCTCCAAAAACCAGGATGCCATTACCTCCCGGGCACGCTGCTTGGTCCTTTGTAGATGGGATATTCTGTCACAATCGTTATAATAAGTGGTGATCGGACCAAGGCACAGCGTGCATAGAGTTCCACATGTAAAGAAAGTGAAACTTAAGCTAATACAAAACAAAATAAAGAATAAACTAACCGTGATGACAATGTAGTGCGAATAGGCAACTTAACATAAACAATATCCCATAACCCACAGGTGGAAAAAATGCAACTTAAGTATGATCCCCAATTAGAGACAACGATTACCAGCTGCCTATAATTGGGAATCATACACAAACACCAACATAGAAAAATAAACTTAGAACCCCACACAGAAATAATAAACTAGACCAAACACCCCTAGTCACGCCCTGAACTACTCTACCATAGAAAATACAGGCTTTCTATGGTCAGGACGTGACAATTTGTCTCCTAGTGTCTGTTGGAAAGAAAATGAACCAGGTTTTCCTCTAGGATTTTGCCTGAGCTTAGTCCTTGCCGATGACAAGCATATCCATAACATAATGCAGCCACCACCATGCTTGGAAATATGAACAGAGTTACGAAGTGATGTGTTGTGTTGGATTTGCCTCAAACATAAAGCTATGTATTCAGGACCAAAAGTACATTTCTTTACCACATTATTTGCAGTATTTCTTAAGTCCCTTGTTGCAAACAGGATGCAAGTTTTTTAATATTTTTATTCTACACAGGCTTCCTTCTTTTCAACATGTAATTTAGGTCAGTATTGTGGAGCAACTACAATGCTGTTGATACATCCTCATTTTTGTCATATGACGACCGTTAAACTCTGTAACTGTTTTAAAATCCCCATTGGTGTAACGATCGTTGTCCTCCTCGGATGAGGAATAGGAAGGATCAGACCAAAACGCAGCGTGGTAAGTATCAATGTTAATTTAAAAAAATAAACGGAACACTGCAATAACCAAAAAACAACAAAGAGAGAGAGTGACCGAAACGAAACAGTTCTGTAAGGTGAAGACACACAAAACAGAAAACAACTACCCACCAACACAGGTGGGAACAGGCTACCTAAGTATGGTTCTCAATCAGAGACAATGATAGACAGCTGCCTCTGATTGGGAACCATACCAGGCCAAACACAGAAATACAAAACATAGAACAAAAACATAGAATGCCTACCCCAACTCACGCCCTGACCAAACCAAAAATAGAGACATAAAAAAGGAACTAAGGTCAGAACGTGACAATTAGCCTCATGATGAAATCCTTGAGGGGTTTCCTTCCTCTCCGGCTACTAGTTAGGAAGGTCGCCTGTAACTTTGTAGTAACTGAGTGTATTGATACACCATTCAAAGCCTAATTAATAACTTCACCATGCTCCAAGAGATACTCAGCGTCTGTTGCTTATTTTTTTGCACATCTACCAATCGGTGCCCTTCTTTGCAAGGTATTGAAAAAACTCCCTGGTGTTTGTGGTTGAAACTGTGTTTGAAATTCAGTACTCAATTGAGGGACCTTACAGATAACCGTATGTGTGTGGTACAGAGATGGGGTAGTTATTAAAAAAGAATGTTAACCACTGTTATTGAACACGGAATGAGTCCATGCAATTCATTATGTGATTTGTTCAGCAAATTTTTACACCTGAACTTATTTAGGCTTGCCGTAACAAAGAGGCTGAATACTTATTGACTCAAGAACTTTCTGTTTTTATTTTTCTATTCATTTCAAAAAGATTCTACAAACAAAATACCACTTTTACATTATGGGGTGTTGTGTGTAGATCAGTGACAAACAATCTCATTGAATCAATTTTAATAACACAACAAAATGTGGAAAAAGTAAAGGCGTGTGAATATTTTCCGAAGGCACTGTATATTCTTGATTCTCTCATGCTCTATCTTCTCTCTATCCCTGTTTATTCCTTGATCCTGTCTAGTCCTTGATCCTGTCAAGTCCTCCTGTCTAGTCCTTGACCCTGTCAAGTCCTTGACCCTGTCTATTACTGGATCCTGTATAGTCATTGATCCTGTCTAGTCATTGATCATGCCTGGTCCTGGATCCTGTCTAGTCCCCCTGTCTAGTCCTTGACCCGATCTAGTCCTTGACTCAGTCTAGTCCTTGATCATGTCTAGTTATTGAGCCTATGCAGTGATAGAACAGACCCAAACAGAGTCTACAGGGAGAGATATCTTCCATCTGCATGGAGACATGATGAATTAAGAGTGATCGTGGTGACTGGTGCTGCACACTTGCTGCCCTCAGATAATAAACACCTCTATCACTGGACCCGGGAACGACAATGCAGCGTGGGTCTGCATGCGTTGAAGACAGGGAAAAAAGACACAAATGTTTTGGCAGAGTGTGACTGTGTCTCTTTCTCTCACTCACACACACACACAACACACACACACACACACACACACACACACACACACACACACACACACACACACACACACACACACACACACATGTACGTGCTTTGGAACAGGCAGTGCTTGTTTGTCCTGTTGATGGCTCAGGTTGTGCTGAAGATGCCAATGTACTTGAACATGAAATTTAAAAAACAGCTCCCTCAGACAACCCCCACACACCGCCAAAACAAACTACCAAAACACACATTTACATAAATATTTTCACATGAGAAAAATAACTGGACTGACAACAAATGTATTCATCCATGATTGCATTGCTAATAGGCATTCCATATGTAAGCAGGTAATTAAAAACAACAGTGCTACTATTTATCCAGATAGCCTATCACAATTATCACTGAAATGTGCAGTTATCATTTCTAATCGCTTTGGCTGTCCAAATCAATTTGGAGATGCTATCTTACACATGCAGTTCTGATAAATCCTCCCTGCTGTTAGGAGATCCTCATTTGCATGTGGAAGCCTCTTATGCACTCCTCATAGGATAAATTAAAGTCGAACCCATAAAATTCCGCGCGAAAGGTTGCCTACCTACACCTTCGATATGTCTCTCTTGAGATTGGGGTCAGTCCCTGACACCTAAACCACATGTGACGAGCCAACATGCATGGCCAAAGGATATGGTCAAATGGACCATACTTAATAAAACATAGGTAATAGTCGGCATAAAGTGAAACAAATCATGAAAGTCATACATCAAGCAGGCTGGGCTAGAATAAATAAACACCTAAATAAATGCTGGATGTAAAACGGTTACATGCATCAGAATAAAACTCGGCAGGCGACAATAACAGTTCCAACTTGTATTTAAACCTGTCATGTTTCTTATGTGTGCGCCACAAACAGACAGTCCTACCTGTTAGGCTGTTTCAGCGCAGGATGCATGAGGTGCCATCGTGGAATCCGTCCGTTGGAAGGTAAAAGTTGTCCGGACTGTTTTTATCCGCTCTAACTGCACCCAGAGCTGTGGGGCGCCCATTGTCCACGCGCTCTGAGTCAGAGCCGCGAAACTCATTAATGCACAAGACTAGAGATACTCACATACTCCGTTTTTCCCTTCCTTGAGTTATTCTAGCAAAACCACTGGTTCACTTGACTTGAGTTGCGCTGAAGCATCTCGGAACGTGATAGAGCCATCTAGTCTCGATGAAAATGAGCGTCAAGTGTAACGATTACACTATGCGTGGTGGTGGTGCATCTACCTTGTCATACAAGGCCTATATGTTCAAGCAGATTTACAATTGATATACATTTTGTTTGGCTAGTGGGAGTGAAGAGAAAAGTTATACATTTACAAAGGCCTATGGGCATAAACCAAAGTGGCCTACATTCATAATTATCGGTCAAATGCCCGTGTGTTATTAGATGGAAAATGTATGACATAGCCTAGCCTATATCAGGATGCAGGTCCGAATTTTCAATTACCGAGACTCTGTTATTTTTTAGGGGAAGAGCAATTGAGGACAGTAAAATCTAGTGACGAGGTCGGAGGATATTTATTGCACCGCGCGACACCGGTGGTGCTGCGCATTAACGAGCAGGTCTTAAAATACACCCTTCTGAGACAGACTCCGTCAATAACAACGTGTAGTCGACAAGGTGAGAAGTTGGTTGTGCGTGAGCTATAAGTTGTTATGGTATTTTTATATTTAAAAAAAAATCGCCCTCCAGCGTGCAGATTAATTTAAAACACCCAAATAAATCTTCACAGGCTGTGAGTAGTAACTGCGCAGAGAGGAAATCCGTTTCATATTAGGATGAAGCTGACTAAGTAATAACTTCAACTCGTCATTCCTTACGAAAAATTACAAGTCGGTGAGTTAATTTACAGTGGTATAATTGTCTATGTGTTCTTGAGGATTATTGCCCATTTGACCATGATTTATCAGAGGAAAACAATTTGCGCCTGTGCGTCTCTGTTAAGGTGCATCCATACCTGTCTTACACACAGGGATGGAGTGAATACTTCCTTTAGTGCCATTTTTTTAGGTGCCAGGTCGCAAAAAATAAGTTAATGAAGTCATCATTTCTCAAACAAAGTTTGTACCTGTCACGCCCTGGTCAAAGTATTTTGTGTTTATCTTTATGTATTTGGTCAGGCCAGGGTGTGGCATGGGGTTTTTGTAATTGTGGTGTGTTTGTCTTGGGGTTTTGGTGGTGGTATTGGGATTGTAGCTTAGTGGGTTGTCTAGCCTGGAGTGGTTCTCAATCAGAGGCAGGTGCTTATCGTTGTCTCTGATTGGGAACCATATTTAGGCAGCCATATTCTTTGAGTTTGTCGTGGGTGATTGTCCTTAGTGTCTTACTTGTACTCTCTGTTAGTTTGCACTAGATAGGCTGTTTTCGGTTTTCATTACGTTTATTGTTTTGTCGTGTTTAGTGTTTAGTCGTGTTTAGTGTTTAGTCGTGTTTACGTTTTGTTTAATAAATATGGATCGCAATTGCAGTTTGGTCCGACTCTCCTTCATCACCACTAGAAAACCGTTACAGAATCACCCACCACCAACGGACCAAGCAGCGTGTTAACAGGCAGGAACCACAGGAGAGGCAACAGAGGCAGCAGCAGGAGCAGCAGCAGCTGCAGTGGGAGAGGCTGCACCACCTGGAGAAATGGACATGGGAGGAAGAACTGGACGGTAAAGGACCCTGGGCTCAGCCTGGAGAATATCGCCGCCCCAAGGAAGAACTGGAGGCGGCGAAAGCTGAGAGGCGCAGATATGAGGAGGCAGCACGGCGTAGCGGATGGAAGCCTGAGAATCAGCCCCAAAATTTCTTGGGGGGCTCAGGGAGAGTGTGGCAGAGTCAGGAGTCAGACCTGAGCCAACTCTCCCTGTTTATCGTGAGGAGCCAAGGAGGAGACCAGAACCAGAGACTGTGAAGGAGTTAATGGGGAAATTGGAGGAGAGAGAAATGAGGGAGTTGCTGTGTTGGTGCTTTTTGCATGGAATCGCCCGACGGAACGTGTTGGGGATTTGATGGCACCTGGGTTAGCGCTCCATACTCGTCCTGAGGTGCGTGTGAGTCGGCTGGTGAAGTTGGTGCCAGCCTCACGCACCAGGCCTCCTGTGCACATCCCTAGCCTTGCACATCCTGTGCCAACACTGCTCTCAAGATCTCCAGTACGCCTTCACGGTCTAGCCCATCCTGTGCCACCTCCACACTCCAGTCCTCCGGTAGCAGCTCCCCGCTCCAGGCTTCCTGTGCGTGTCCTCGGTCCAGTACCACCAGTACCAGCACCACGCATCAGGCCTACAGTGCGCCTCGCCTCTCTAGCGCTGTTAGAGCCTTCCTCATCTCCAGCGCTGCCAGAGTCTCCCGCCTGTTTAGCGCAGCCAGAGCCTTCCTCCTCTACAGCGCTGCCGGAGCCTCCCGCCTGTTTAGCGCAGCCAGAGCCTTTCTCCTCTCCTACGCTGCCGGAGTCTCCCGCCTGTTCAGCGCAGCCAGAGCCTTTCTCCTCTCCTACGCTGCCGGAATCTCCCGCCTGTTCAGCGCAGCCAGAGCTGCCAGTCTACATGGAGCAGCCAGAGCTGCCAGTCTGCATGAAGCAGCCAGAGCTGTCAGTCTGCATGGAACAGTCAGAGCTGTCAGTCTGCATGGAGCAGCCAGAGCTGTCAGTCTACATGAAGCAGCCCGAGCTGCTAGTCTGCATGAAGCAGTCAGTCTACATGGAGCAGCCAGAGCTGTCAGTCCGCATGGAGCAGCCAGAGCTGTCAGTCTACATGAAGCAGCCCGAGCTGCCAGTCTGCATGAAGCAGCCAGTCTACATGGAGCAGCCAGAGCTGTCAGTCTGCATGGAGCAGTTGAGCTGCCAGTCTGCATGAAGCAGCCAGTCTACATGGAGCAGCCAGAGCTGCCAGTCTGCATGAAGCAGCCAGAGCTGTCAGTCTGCATGGAACAGTCAGAGCTGTCAGTCTGCATGGAGCAGCCAGAGCTGTCAGTCTACATGAAGCAGCCCGAGCTGCCAGTCTGCATGAAGCAGTCAGTCTACATGGAGCAGCCAGAGCTGTCAGTCCGCATGGAGCAGCCAGAGCTGTCAGTCTACATGAAGCAGCCCGAGCTGCCAGTCTGCATGAAGCAGCCAGTCTACATGGAGCAGCCAGAGATGTCAGTCTGCATGAAGCAGCCAGAGCTGTCAGTCTGCATAGAGCAGCCAGTCTGCATGGAGCTGCCAGTCTGCATGGAGCTGCCAGTCTGCATGGAGCTGCCAGTCTGCAAGGAGCTGTCAGTCTGCACGGAGCTGTCAGTCTGCACGGAGCTGCCAGTCTGTAAGGAGCTGCCAGTCTGCAAGGAGCTGCCAGTCAGCCCGGAGCCGCCAGAGCGGTCAGTCTGTAAGAAGCCGCCAGAGCTGTCAGCCTATATGGAGCAGCTAGTGCCGCCAGTCTGCCCAGCGCCGCCAGTGCCCCCAGTCTGCCCAGCGTCGCCAGTCTGCCCAGCGCCGTCAGTTTGCCCAGCATCGCCAGTCTGCCCAGCATCGCCAGTCTGCCCAGCGTCGCCAGTCTGCCCAGCGCCGTCAGTCTGCCCAGCATCGCCAGTCTGCCCAGCATCGCCAGTCTGCCCAGCGTCGTCAGTCTTCAGTCTGCCCAGACCAGTCTGCCCAGCACCGCCAGTCTGCCCAGCACCGCCAGTATGCCCAGCGCCGCCAGTCTGCCCAGCAACGCCAGTCTGCCCAGCGCCGCCAGTCTGCCCAGCGCCGCCAGTCTGCCCAGCGCCGCCAGTCAGCCAGACTCTTCCAGATCTGCCAGTCAACCAGACTCTTCCAGATCTGCCAGTCAACCAGACTCTTCCAGATCTGCCAGTCAACCAGACTCTTCCAGATCTGCCAGTCAACCAGACTCTTCCAGATCTGCCAGTCAACCAGACTCTTCCAGATCTGCCAGTCAACAAGACTCTTCCAGATCTGCCAGTCAGCCAGGATCTGCCAGTCAGCCAGGATCTGCCAGTCAGCCAGGATCTGCTGAAACCACCAGCCAGCCAGGAGCTGGTAGATCTATCTACCTGCCTGAGCTTCCTCTCACTCCTGAGCTTCCTCTCACTCCTGAGCTTCCTCTCACTCCTGAGCTTCCTCTCACTCCTGAGCTTCCTCTCACTCCTGAGCTTCCTCTCACTCCTGAGCTTCCTCTCACTCCTGAGCTTCCTCTCACTCCTGAGCTTTCTCTCACTCCCGAGCTTCCTCTCACTCCCGAGCTTTCTCTCACTCCCGAGCTTTCTCTCACTCCCGAGCTGCCTCGGTCCCGAGCTGTCCTTCAGTCCCGATCTGCTCCTCAGTCCAGTGGGATTCTGGGTGGGGACTACTAGGCCATGGTCGGCGGCAGGGTGGACTATCCAGGGACGAAGGGAGAGGGGACTAAGACATTAAAGGAGTGGGGTCCACGTCCCGCGCCGGAGCCGCCACCATGGACAGACGCCCACCCGGACCCTCCCTATTGTTTTGAGGTGCGTTCGGGAGTCCGCACCTTAGGGGGGTTCTGTCACGCCCTGGTCAAAGTATTTTGTGTTTATCTTTATGTATTTGGTCAGGCCAGGGTGTGGCATGGGGTTTTTGTAATTGTGGTGTGTTTGTCTTGGGGTTTTGGTGGTGGTATTGGGATTGTAGCTTAGTGGGTTGTCTAGCAAGGTCTATGGCTGTCTGGAGTGGTTCTCAATCAGAGGCAGGTGCTTATCGTTGTCTCTGATTGGGAACCATATTTAGGCAGCCATATTCTTTGAGTTTGTCGTGGGTGATTGTCCTTAGTGTCTTACTTGTACTCTCTGTTAGTTTGCACTAGATAGGCTGTTTTCGGTTTTCATTACGTTTATTGTTTTGTCGTGTTTAGTGTTTAGTCGTGTTTAGTGTTTAGTCGTGTTTACGTTTTGTTTAATAAATATGGATCGCAATCGACACGCTGCAGTTTGGTCCGACTCTCCTTCATCACCACTAGAAAACCGTTACAGTACCGACAGATGTAGTTTATTATTAGATTATAAAATATGCATAAAATACATCCTCCAATTGCAACATTTGCCTATGCCCACACATATTGCCTCAAATAAATTGTGTATGTTTAATAACCTCAGACAGATAATTATGCATACCTAATTTCAAAATAAGCTATCATCACTGTCAATCGTGAATAATTCTTTACTTTTTACAGGTTGAATCATGAAGATGTCAGTGATCTTGAGGTGGTAGCTCTAGAAAGAGTCCTCGAGTTCCGGATTTACAATTCCAAGTTGGATGAAAGTTCAAAACTTATTTTCCCAGTTGTAGCTCTTTTTCCAGAGTTCCCAGTTGTAGCTCTTTTTCCAGAGTTCCCAGTTGTAGCTCTTTTTCCAGAGTTCCCAGTTGTAGCTCTTTTTCCAGAGTTCCCAGTTGTAGCTCTTTTTCCAGAGTTCCCAGTTGTAGCTCTTTTTCCAGAGTTCCCAGTTGTCTTGAACTCACAAAAGTCAACGTTTGCAGTTCTGAGTTAACAGTTGTTTTGAGCGTGGCACAAATCATGCTTCATTGACAGCATGGCCAATCTTGAATGTTTATCATTTTAAACTAGGAAAAGAGACCCTTCATCTTAGACTTGGGACCACATTGCCACTCCACAGAATAGCAGGCTAATGATTGCTTTTCAATGCTTGCAGTTAGCCACTAATTCCCTACAAACCACTCATTGTAGAATTTATGATTTCCAACTTGTTGTTTAATGTTTTTGTCCAATGGCCAATGAGCACCAATACGTTTTATCTATAATTTATTTTCATTATTTCTCTTCATATGGCAAGGATTAAAAAGGATTTGCCAGTAGATTGTCGACTCTGATTCATGATGATGACTGCTAGCTAAGATTTTGAAAGTCTGATTTTGACATGATCAGTCCAATCAAAGCTACTGTAGATCTGACTTTAGTGAGTTCAAGACAAGTGGGAACTCTGGGAAAACGAGCTACGACTGGGAAAATACGTTTTGAACCTTCTTGGATGGGAAGTTCCAATGTAACTCTATGACATCACCAAAGGGGCTTGAATTTTCTAGCTCTACCCTAAGACTTGGCGGTGACGTAGTGTCCCCATGAGTGACAGAACACTGAGCCAATCACAGCGCAATGCAATTTTCTGCTGGCTTGCCCCACCACCACAGAAAGCACTGAGCTAGGCTGAAACACCTGCATTTTGGAGCTCCCTTACCGAAGAAATCAAAAAAGAGACCATGTTTGTATGCAGCTTTATTATCTCAATGATATAACTTTTTTTTACATTGTTTGCAAACTGATATGTGACACCTATTAATGGCAAAATAACATGCAAAACAGGCATGTTGTTTTTTTTGCAAGAAATGTGGGGCTCAAAATGACGGGTCGCTACTTTGTATATACTGATTAGTCATTATGTGATCGTGTAGGACATTGACGGGTCACTACTTTGTATATACTGATTAGTCATTATGTGATCGTGCAGGACATTGATTCACCTTCAGAAATCATTTTCCGGAAATATTTTTTATCAGCTTTGTGTGTTCTCAAATTGAAAAAGTGCTGCAAGAGCACTACACCCCTGCCTACCATAACCATACATTTAGGATAATACCTGATCCATATAGGCAACGGTGTCACGTATACTCCCTCTCCGGCCTCTAGGTCATCAGGCTGCTGATTATCCCGCACACCTATCGCCATCGTCTTATGACACTCACCTGGACTCCATCACCTCCTTGATTATCTCCCCTATATCTGTCCCTCCCCTTGGCTCTTTCTTCAGGTGTTATTGACTTTTCATGTGGGTGCATTGTTTGTGTTTCGTGTTCATTGTTTCTTTTATTTATTGAAACTCCTTGAACTTGCTTCCCGACTGTCAGCGCTGGGAACACGAGAGAGAAGTGGCCAACCCATTAATATGACCAGACAGTCCCAGTGTGTAAAGGCCAAGGTCTGTTCAGGTCATACAGAACAAAGTACCTAGCAACAGTATTACTTTATGGAGCAGATAACTCACCCCAAAACCGCTTTTATCATAAGTATGTCAGATGTTTCCATGGCTCTTACAGTCAATGATCTCAATCGAACCAGATTCCTTAATACACACCATCTGTCCAGTAAATCTCGCTATGCATTGTAAAAAATCAGCAGGCTTTAAACACAAATTAATGGGAAAGATTGGCAGAATGTAATTATTTTCAGAGGCCGTTTGTCTTACTCCAGATGTACTCTTCTATAGCCTCCTGCTGCACACCAGTGGTCTATGAGGGGGAGGCAATGTGAGAGAAAAAGGAGCAAAGGAAAGGAGGAGAGAGATAATTGGAAAAGGCATTTTAGGGTCTAGAGCCATATACACACTTGGAAAGAGAAAGTATTGATATTTGCACCAGAAGAGGCTGGTGAGGTGTGGAAAGCTCATAATCATGGATGGAATGGTATCCAACACGTGGAAAACCAGGTGTTTGATGTGTTTGATACCATTCCGTTCATTCTGTTCCAGCCATTACTGAGCCTGTCCTCCCCATTTAATGTGCCACCAGCCACCACTGATTTGCACCTTATTAAAATCCAAGACACGTACTGTAGACTATCAGCTCCCAATGCAAAGAGAGAGAAAGAGAGGCAAAGAGAGAGAGGATCTCCTCAAACATTGTGTTATAGACTCTGTGGAACTGTGGACCATTGCAGCAGCTCTGTGTCAACTAGCACTTGTACAGATTAGCAGGGGACTGTGTGGGAATGAAAGGCTCAATCCACAGACAGAACTGTCACCAGCCCCTTCCAGCGGGGACAGACTACTACCATGCCCTTGAAATGGTGGATTATGACCTCCCTATACACCCTGTTCTAGCCCCCCAGTAAAAATCACACTCAACTCTCTTTTTCAGCAGTGTAGTTAGTAAACATTATAAGGGGAGGGGGGTCATACTTTCTACTGTACTGTCACTGGCTGGCAGACATGAAATTATATGGGGGAGAGAGAGAAAGAGCTGGGAGCAGCTTTCCTACTGAATGAGGGATGCAGAGACCTTGAGCTGACCCTGTGCTTGGCAGCTGTTTAGATATCTGGCTGTTACTCACAGGCGCCATGCCTGTCAACATAATGTAAGTTTGAACAGCATCAATGGCCGTAAAACACTCACCTCAGGGACCATCATAAACAGCAACAATATAATTCATTAAGAAGAACATTGTTATTAGTGGAGATGATAAAGTAACTGTCCAGTCTTTCCAGATTTCTATCAAATATGAGCTATAATTCATTACAATATGTTAAATACTTTTCCCCTCCACAAATGGGGAATGATTTTTTTTTTAAAGCAGCTTTTCTGTGTTGGAATGGTGTGGGCGTACCCCAACAACAGAATTAATGGTGTGGGCGTACCCCAACAACAGAATTAATGGTGTGGGCGTACCCCAACAACAGAATTAATGGTGTGGGCGTACCCCAACAACAGAATTAATGGTGTGGGCATACCCCAACAACATAATTAATGGTGTGGGCGTACCCCAACAACAGAATTAATGGTGTGGGCGTACCCCAACAACAGAACTAATGGTGTGGGCATACCCCAACTACAGAATTAATGGTGTGGGCATACCCCAACAACAGAATTAATGGTGTGGGCGTACCCCAACAACAGAATTAATGGTGTGGGCGTACCCCAACAACAGAATTAATGGTGTGGGCGTACCCCAACAACAGAATTAATGGTGTGGGCGTACCCCAACAACAGAATTAATGGTGTGGGCGTACCCCAACAACAGAATTAATGGTGTGGGCATACCCCAACAACATAATTAATGGTGTGGGCGTACCCCAACAACAGAATTAATGGTGTGGGCGTACCCCAACAACAGAACTAATGGTGTGGGCATACCCCAACTACAGAATTAATGGTGTGGGCATACCCCAACAACATAATTAATGGTGTGGACGTACCCCAACAACATATTTAATGGTGTGGGCATACCCCAACAACAGAATTAATGGTGTGGGCATACCCCAACAACAGAATTAATGGTGTGGGCGTACCCCAACAACAGAATTAATGGTGTGGGCGTACCCCAACAACAGAATTAATGGTGTGGGCATACCCCAACAACAGAATTAATGGTGTGGGCATACCCCAACAACATATTTAATGGTGTGGGCATACCCCAACAACAGAATTAATGGTGTGGGCATACCCCAACAACATAATTAATAGTGTGGGCATACCCCAACAACATAATTAATGGTGTGGGCATACCCCAACAACAGAATTAATGGTGTGGGCGTACCCCAACAACAGAATTAATGGTGTGGGCATACCCCAACAACAGAATTAATGGTGTGGGCATACCCCAACAACAGAATTAATGGTGTGGGCGTACCCCAACAACCAAATTAATGGTGTGGGCGTACCCCAACAACAGAATTAATGGTGTGGGCGTACCTCAACAACAGAATTAATGGTGTGGGCGTACCCCAACAACATATTTAATGGTGTGGGCGTACCCCAACAACAGAATGAATGGTGTGGGCGTACCCCAACAACATAATTAATGGTGTGGGCATACCCCAACACCATAATGAATGGTGTGGGCGTACCCCAACACCAGAATTAATGGTGTGGGCGTACCCCAACAACAGAATCAATGGTGTGGGCGTACCTCAACAACATAATTAATGGTGTGGGCGTACCCCAACAACATAATTAATGGTGTGGGCATACCCCAACAACATAATTAATGGTGTGGGCGTACCCCAACAACAGAATGATGTGGGCCGTACCCCAACAACAGAATTAATGGTGTGGGCATACCCCAACAACAGAATTAATGGTGTGGGTGTACCCCAACAACAGAACTAATGGTGTGGGCATACCCCAACTACAGAATTAATGGTGTGGGCATACCCCAACAACATAATTAATGGTGTGGACGTACCCCAACAACATATTTAATGGTGTAGGCATACCCCAACAACATAATTAATGGTGTGGGCATACCCCAACAACAGAATGAATGGTGTGGGCATGCCCCAACAACATATTTAATGGTGTGGGCATACCCCAACAACAGAATTAATGGTGTGGGCATACTCCAACAACAGAATTAATGGTGTGGGCATACCCCAACAACAGAATTAATGGCGTGGGCGTACCCCAACAACAGAATTAATGGTGTGGGCATACCCCAACAACAGAATTCATGGTGTGGGCATACCCCAACAACATATTTAATGGTGTGGGCATACCCCAACAACAGAATTAATGGTGTGGGCATACCCCAACAACAGAATTAATGGTGTGGGCGTACCCCAACAACAGAATGAATGGTGTGGGCGTACCCCAACAACATAATTAATGGTGTGGGCATACCCCAACACCAGAATGAATGGTGTGGGCGTACCCCAACACCAGAATTAATGGTGTGGGCGTACCCAAACAACATAATTAATGGTGTGGGCGTACCCCAACAACAGAATCAATGGTGTGGGCGTACCCCAACAACAGAATGGTGTGGGCCGTACCCCAACAACAGAATTAATGGTGTGGGCATACCCCAACAACAGAATGGTGTGGGCATACCCCAACAACAGAATGGTGTGGGCATACCCCAACAACAGAATGGTGTGGGGGCGTACCCCAACAATATAATTAATGGTGTGGGCGTACCCCAACAACATAATTAATGGTGTGGGCATACCCCAACAACAGAATGGTGTGGGCCGTACCCCAACAACAGAATTAATGGTGTGGGCATACCCCAACAACCGAATTAATGGTGTGGGCGTACCCCAACAACAGAATTAATGGTGTGGGCATACCCCAACAACCGAATTAATGGTGTGGGCGTACCCCAACAACAGAATTAATGGTGTGGGCATACCCCAACAACAGAATTAATGGTGTGGGCGTACCCCAACAACAGAATTAATGGTGTGGGCATACCCCAACAACAGCAGTGGAAATCCAGTGGAAATACGTTCTTTAGTGGAGCAGTGGAAATCCGTTCTTTAGAGTGAAGAATCACGCTTCACCATCTGGCAGTCCGATGGACGAATGTGGGTTTGCCGGATGCCCGGAGAACGCTACCTGCCCGAATGTATAGTGCCAACTGTAAAGTTTGGTACAGGAGGAATAATGGTCTAGGGCTGTTTTCATGCTTCAGGCTAGGCCCCTTAGTTCCAGTGAAGGGAAATTTTAATGGAAGCAAGTCCCTGCAGCAATGCGCCAATATCTAGTGGAAAGCCTTCCCATAAGAGTGGAGGCTGTTATAGTAGAAAAGGGGTAGGATCAAGTTCATATTAATGCTCATGATTTTGGAATGAAATGTTTGACGAGCAGGTGTCCACATACTTTTGGCCATGTAGTATGCTAAAAGCTATGGGCTACATAAAACACTGCTGCCATCTTGTGGCTGAACAGGTGAATTGCAAACCGTTTCACTTCATTGTTTTGATGATGGTAGGTGCACACTATATTTGTGCACCTGCGCCACTGTTAATTGTTTATGTTGCGTATCAAGTGTAAAAAGCCTATAATAAAAAAATGGTAATACAACCATAAAAATAATTCATATTTAATTAAAAGTCTCATGATCATGCCTATCACAGGTCTGTGAAACCAGAGTGCATTTCAACCAAATATTTCACTTCTATTTCAGCCGATATGAGGTATGGATACTGAAAAAACAATTTCAAGTAAGTGAATTTCATAGATAACTGAGGTCAATCATTCAGGAACAGTAATGGAATACTCAAAATAATATTTCTGTGTAGATGTGTTTCCATATGCCTTTTGGTTTTCTGGTACTGTACTCAGACTTGAGGAGTTATAGGGGGCTATATCAGAACTCAGATTGAGGCTTCATGTTATGGATGTGAAACGACTCACTTTCCCTCATGTGCGGCCCAATCACTGTACCCCCCTCCCCCTTGGTAGGTCTGAGCCCTAGGAGAGAGTGGAGGAGGAGAGAGGGAGGAGGAGCGAGGGAGGGGGAGATAAAAATGGAGGTGAGAGAGGGAGATGGGGATCTTTCAGGTGTCTTTCAGTGTGTACATGAGAATATGTCCACATTAATGTACCCCATTAAGGTAAACCAGGTAGGTGGAGGTGTGTTATACATGTTGAAGCTCAATTGTCGGACGATGGCCAGGGCTAAACATAACCTTAACCCTTAACCGTAACCATAACCCCAAACACCTCAACCTTAACGTTAACCCTAATTCTAAACCTAACCTTAAATTGAACCCTTAACCTAACCCCCAAGCCTAAAATAGTATTTTTCCTTAAAAGAACCAGTGAAATGTCCCAACTTGTATGAATTGTCAATTCAAATCAAATTTGTCACATGCTCAGAATACAACCATGAAGCATTACAGTGAAATGCTTACTTGCAAGCCCTTAACCAACAAAGCTTGAAGAAGTTTTAAGAAAAAAAGTGTTAAGTAAAAAATATAAAATTTAAGTATCAAATAATTAAAAAGCAGCAGTAAAATAACAGGAGTGAGGCTATATACAGGGGGTACCGGTACAGAGTCAACGTGCGAAATAATTGAGGTAATATGTACATGTAGGGAGAGTTAAAGTGACTATACATAGATAATAAACAGAGATTAGCAGCAGCGTAAAAGAGGGATGTGGGTAGCCCTTTGATTAGCTGTTCAGGAGTCTTATAGCTTGGGGGTAGAAGCTGTTAAGAAGCCTTTTGGACCTAGACTTGGCGCTCCGGTACCGCTTGCATGCGGTAGCAGAGAGAATAGTCCATGACTAGGGTGGCTGGGGTCTTTGACAATTTTTAAGGCCTTCCTCTGACACTGCCTGGTATAGAGATCCTGGATGGCAGGAAGCTTGGCCCCAGTGATGTACTGGGCCGTACTCACTACCCTCTGTAGTGCCGTGCTGTTGGAGGCTGATCAGTTGCCATACAGCCTTCGATGGTGTGGCTGTAGAACCTTTTAAGGATCTGAGGACCCATGCCAAATCTTTTCAGTCTCCTGAGGGGGAATAGACTTTGTCGTGCCCTCTTCACGACTGTCTTAGTGTGTTTGAACCATGATAGTTTGTTGGTGATGTGGACACCAAGGAACTTGAAGCTCTCAACCTGCTCCACTACAGCCCCATGGATGAGAATGGGGGCATGCTCGGTCCTCCTTTTCCTGTAGTCCACAATCATCTCCTTTGTCTTGATCACGTTGAGGGAGAGGTTGTTGTCCTGGCACCACACGGCCAGGTCACTGACCTCCTCCGTATAGGCTGTGTCATCGTTACTGGTGATCAGGCCTACCACTGTTGATGATGGTGTTGGAGTCATGCCTGGCCATGCAGTCTTGAGTGAACCGGGAGTACAGGAGGGGACTGAGCACGCACCCCTGAGGGGCCCCCGTGTTGAGGATCAGTGTAGCGGATGTGTCGTTACCTACCCTTACCACTGGGGGCGGCCCGTCAGGAAGTCCAGGATTCAGTTGTAGAGGGAGGTGTTTAGTCCCAGGGTCCTTAGCTTAGTGATGAGTTTTGAGGGCACTATGGTGTTGAACGCTGAGCTGCAGTTAATGAATAGCATTCTCTCATAGGTGTTCCTTTTGTCCAGGTGGGAAAGGGCAGTGTTGAGTGCAATAGAGATTGCATCATCTGTGGATATGTTGGGGTGGTATACAAATTGGAGTGGGTCTAGGGTTTCTGGGATAATGGTGTTGATGTGAGCCATGACCAGCCTTTCAAAGCAATTCATGGCTACAGATGTGAGTGCTACGGGTAGGTAGTCATTTAGGCAGATTACCTTAGTGTTCTTGGGCACAGGAACTATGGTGGTCTGCTTGAAACATATTACTATTATAGACTCAGTCAGGGACAGGTTGAAAATGTCAGTGAAGACACTTTGCCAGTTGGTCAGCGCATGCTCAGAGTACACATCCTGGTAATCCGTCTGGCCCTGAGGCCTTGTGAATATTGACCTGTTTACAGGTCTTACTCACATTGGCTACAGAGAGGATGATCACACAGTCATTCGGAACAGCTGATGCTTACATGCAGGCTTCAGTGTAACTTGCCTCGGAACGAGCATAGAAGTAATTTAGATCGTTTGGTAGGCTCATGTCACTGGGCAGCTCTCGGCTGTGCTTCCCTTTGTAGACTGTAATAGTTTGCAGGCCCTGGTACATCCTACGAGCGTTGGAGCAGGTGTAGTACGATTCAATTTTAGTCCTGTATTGACGCTTTGCCTGTTTGATGGTTTGTCAGAGGACATAGCGAGATTCCTAGTAAGCTTCTAGGTTAGAGTCCCGCTCCTTGAAAGTGGCAGCTCTACCCTTTAGCTCAGTGCGGATGTTGCCTGTAATCCATGGCTTCTGGTTGGGGTATTACGTACAGTCACTGTGGGGACGACGTCATCGATGCACTTATAGATGTAGCCAGTGAGTGGTGTACTCATCAATGATGTACTCATTTATGAGTGGTGTACTCATTTATGCGTCTCTGTGTGTGGAGTAAAGATGGTCTAGAGTTTTTTTCCTCTGGTTGCAAAATTAACATGCTGGTAGAAATGAGGTAAAATGGATTTGATTTTCCCTGCATTAAAGTCCCCAGCCACTAGTAGCGCCTCCTCTGGATGAGCGTTTTCCTGTTTGTTTATGGCCGTATACATCTCATTGAGTGAGGTCTTAGTGCCAGCATTGGTTTGTGGTGGTATATAGACAGCTACAAAATATACAAATGAAAACTCTTGGTAAATAGTGTGTTCTACAGCTTATCATGAGATACTCTACCTCAGGTGAGCAAAACCTTGAGACTTCCTTAGATTTTGTTTACCAGCTGTTGTTTACTAATATACATAGACACCCCTTGTCTTACCAGATGCTGCTGTTCTATCCTGCCAAAAAAGCTTCAAACCTGCCTGCTGTATGTTATTCATGTCATCGTTCAGCCACGACTCGGTGAAACATAAGACATTACAGTTTTTAATGTCCCGTTGGTAGTATATACGTGACCGTAGTTTGTCTATTTTATTATCTATTGATTGTACGATGGCTAATAGGACCGATGGTAAAGGTAGATTATCCTCTCGGCGACGGATCCTTACAAGGCACCCCGAACTTCGTCCCCGATATCTCCGTCTCTTTCTACTGCGAATGACGGGGATGAGGGCCTTGTTGGTCATCTGAAGTAAATCCTTCCCTTCCTACTCGTTAAAGAAAAAGTATTCATCCAGTACGGGATGAGTAATCACTGTCCTGATATCTAGAAGCTCTTTTCGGTCATAAGACATGGTGGCAGAAACATTACGTACAAAGTAAGTTACAAATAACGCAAAGAAACATACACAAGAGTACAATTGGTTACGGGATCGTAAAACGGCGGCCATCTCCTTCGGCGCCATGCTCTCCTTCTTTAACTATCCTAGTGAGCACTTCTGGTCCCCACAAGGAAGACAAGTAAAAACGAAAACGCACACTTTCACACACACACACTTTCACACACACACACACACACACACACACACACACACACACACACACACACACACACACACACACACACACACACACACACACACACACACACACACACACACACACACACACACACACACACACACACACAGTACATTTTGATGGAAGGTGCTGGTGACCTTTGTTTAAGTCAGTCATAACAATTAGGCTAACCAGCCAATCTTCATCAGCCTATGTTATAATTTTTGCTATTCTATGTGAGCATTTAAAACCAAGAGAATGGTATGATGCATGTTATGGAGCCATGTGGAGAATGTTATGTAGCATGTTATGGAGCCATATGGAGAATGTTATGGAGCATTATGGAGAATGTTATGGAGCCATATGGAGAGTGTTATGGAGCCATATGGAGAATGTTATGGAGCGATATCGAGAATGTTATGGAGCCATATGGAGAATGTTATGGAGCATGTTATGGAGTTATAGAGCCATATGGAGAATGTTATGGAGCATGTTATGGAGCCATATGGAGAATGTTATGGAGCATATTATGGAGCATGTTATGGAGCATTGTATAGAGCCCTATGGAGAATGTTATGGAGCATTGTATAGAGCCCTATGGAGAATGTTATGGAGCATGTTATGGAGCCATATGGAGAATGTTATGGAGCATGTTATGGAGCCATATGGAGAATGTTATGGAGCATGTTATGGAGCATGCCACCATATGGCTCCAGCAAAAACACTACAATTATATAGCCTTTCATTAGTTTCCTTTTTCATATTCAAAATGTGCTATGGGCTATATGGTGGTAGCACATATGTTAATTAGTTAATACAGGGGTCTAAGGCACTGCATCTCAGTGCAAGAAGTGCCACTACAGTCCCTGGTTCGAATCCAGGCTGTATCACATCCGGCCGTGATTGGGAGTCCCATAGGGCAGCGCACAATTGGCTCAGCATCGTCCGGGGTTTGACCGGGTTAGGCCGTCATTGTAAATAAGAATTTAAATAAGAACTGACTTGCCAAGTTAAATAAAGGTTCAATTCAAATATAAAAAAATTAGAGCAGTCACACTGAACAACAACTAAGTTTGATTCAGGTTGAACAATAATGAACCAAATTGATAGGCCGCAAGAGGACTGGTGACCGTGTCAGGTGGCAGCTTTGCCTACCAGGGTTGGGCGAGGAGGACTCACTGAATCTGGCTGTTGACATGAAACCAGACCATGGTCCTTTCGTATTGAGCAAACCCCGGCTGCTGGCGTCGGCCACAGTCAGGAATATTCTCCGTAACAGCAGACCGGACATCATGTTGACTGCAGACCGGCTCCCGACATCAGCAAAGGAACAAGCTACTTTGTATCATTATTACACAGTAGTTCAAGTGAATCTTCACCGTTAGACACAGTTATAGAGGAGGCTAGACACAGTTATAGAGGAGGATAGACACAGTTATAGAGGAGGATAGACACAGTTATAGAGGAGGCTAGACACAGTTATAGAGGAGGATAGACACAGTTATAGAGGAGGCTAGACACAGTTAAGGAGGATACAGTTATAGAGGAGGATAGACATCATTATAGAGGAGGATAGACACAGTTATAGAGGATAGACACAGGTTAGTTATAGAGGAGGATAGACACAGTTATAGAGGAGGATAGACACAGTTATAGAGGAGGATAGACACAGTTATAGAGGAGGATAGACACAGTTATAGAGGAGGATAGACACAGTTATAGAGGAGGATAGACACAGTTATAGAGGAGGATAGACACAGTTATAGAGGAGGATAGACACAGTTATAGAGGAGGATAGACACAGTTATAGAGGAGGATAGACACAGTTTATAGACACAGTTATGAGGATAGACACAGTTATAGAGGAGGCTAGACACAGTTATAGAGGAGGATAGACACAGTTATAGAGGATAGACACAGTTATAGAGGAGGCTAGACACAGTTATAGATGAGGATAGACACAGTTATAGAGGAGGCTAGACACAGTTATAGATGAGGATAGACACAGTTATAGAGGAGGCTAGACACAGTTATAGAGGAGGATAGACACAGTTATAGAGGAGGATAGACACAGTTATAGATGAGGATAGACACAGTTATAGAGGAGGCTAGACACAGTTATAGAGGAGGATAGACACAGTTATAGAGGAGGATAGACACAGTTATAGAGGAGGCTAGACACAGTTATAGAGGAGGATAGACAGTTATAGAGGAGGCTAGACACAGTTATAGAGGACGGTTGTGTGTTTTTTATTGGACACAGGGTTTCCCTGGATTACTTTCACTCTTCTGCTCATATTTTCCCTATAAACAATGGCTTGACTTACTTTTCACATTACCCTAAAACAGTTTAGAAACGTTTTTTGAAGGTTTGGTATGGTGTGGCTATTATTAGGCTTTAGCTAATACAGGCCTATGATATGAAGGCAGTGCGCCCCGGTGCTCAAACATGTTTTTTTTTTTTTACCTTTATTTAACTTGGCAATTCAGTTAAGAACAAAGTCTTATTTACAATGACGGCCTACCAGAAGACAGAAGGCCTCCTGCGGGGATGTGGGCTGAGATTAAAAATTTAAAATTAATTTAAAAATATAGGAGAAAACACACATCACGACAAGAGAGACGCCACAACACTACAAGCAGCAACACAGCATGGTAGCAACACAACATGACAACAACATGGTAGCAGCACAAAACATGGTACAAACATTATTGGGCACAGACAACAGCACAAAGGGTAAGAAGGTAGAGACAACAATACATCACGCAAAGCAGCCACAACTGTCAGTAAGAGTGTCCATGATTGAGTCTGTGAATGAAGAGATGGCGATAAAACCGTCCAGTTTGAGTGTTTTTTGCAGCTCGTTCCAGTCGCTAGCTGCAGCGAACTGAAAAGAGGATGTCTGTGCTTTGGGGACCTTTAACAGAATGTGACTGGCAGAACGAGTGTTGTATGTGGAGGATGAGGGCTGCAATAGGTATCTCAGATAGGGGGGAGTGAGGCATAAGAGAGTTTTATAAATAAGGATCAACCAGTGGGTCTTGCGACAGGTATACAGAGATGACCAGTTTACAGAGGAGTATAGAGTGCAGTGATGTGTCCTATAAGGAGCATTGGTGGCAAATGTGACAGCCGAATGGTACAGAACATCTAGCCGCTCGAGAGCACCGTTACCAGCCGATCTATAAATTACGTCTAGGTAATCTAGCATGGGTAGGATGGTCAGAGGAGTCTAGATGAAAGTCTAGATTTAACTTTAGCCTGCAGCTTTGATATGTGCTGAGAGAAGGACAGTGCACCGTCTAGCCATACTCCCAAATACTTGTATGAGGTGACTACCTCAATCTCTAAACCCTCAGAGGTAGTAATCACACTGACTCTGACAATTGAACTTGAGGTGAAGAAGGCTGTTTTAGGCCTATCAGAGTTACTCTTATAATCTAACAATATAATGCTTATCTTTATAAAAAATATTTGGACAGAAAATTAACAAATTAACTGCTATAACTGTATAGCAGACGCAGTAGCCTTCTGAAATAAAGAAATGCATGTCGGTGTCGTAGCATGCCACCTGCATATCTCTTTCTCTATCTCTCTGGGGTTAGGCCTTTTATATAGGCTATTTATATATACAGTACTAGTCAAAGGTTTGGACACACCTACTCATTCAAGGGTTTTTCTTTATTTTGACTATTTTCTACATTGTAGAATAATAGTGAAGACATCAACACTATGAAGTAACACATGGAATTGTGTAGTAACCAAAAATGAGTTTGAGACTTGAGATTCTTCAAAGTAGCCACCCTTTGCCTTGATGACAGCTTTGCACACTCTTGGCATTCTCTCAACCAGCTTCACCTGGAATGCTTTTCCAACAGACTTGAAGGTGTTCCTACATATGCTGAGCACTTGTTGGCTGCTTTTCCTTCACCCATTATTTTTTAAAGTCTCTCACTTTTCAATGAGGTTTTTTATGGGGATCTAGATTTCTAAGGCACTTGCTTGCAGTTCCTATCACTTCCACTAGATGTCAACAGTCTTTAGAAATTGGTTGATGTTTTTCCTTTGAGAAATGAAGAAGTTGGGCTGTTCAGAATGAGGGTCGAGTGTAGTGTACTGTTGTGGTTTTATCCACTAGATTACAGGTAATTTATTAGATATTTTGAGGTCATGTTGCGCGAGTTGAAACCGGTGTTTTTCTGGATCAAACGCTCCAAATAAATGGACATTTTGGAGATATAATGACGGAATTATTCGAACAAAAGGACCATTTGTGATGTTTATGGGACATATTGGAGTGCCAACAAAAGAACATCTTCAAAGGTAAGGCATTAATTATATCGTTATTTCTGAGTTTTGTGTCGCGCCTGGCGGGATGAAATATGATTGTCTGTGTTTGTTTGATGGGGTGCTGTCCTCAGATAATAGCATGGTTTTCTTTTGCCGTAAAGCCTTTTTGAAATCTGACACGGTGGCTGGATTAACAAGAAGTAAAGCTTTAATTTGGTGTATTGCACTTGTGATTGTATGAAAGTTAAATATATCTAATAATTGAATTTGAATGTGGTGCTCTGCCGGTTCACCGGATGTTGTCAAATCGATCCTGTTAACGGGATTTGATCCCTAAGAAGTTTTAAGGCAAAGGGTGGCTACTTTGAAGAATCTAATATATATTTTGATTTGTTTAACCCTTTTTTGGTTACTACATGATTTCATATGTGTAATTTCATAGTTTTGATGTCTTCACTATTATACTACAATGTAGAAATAGTAAAAATAAAGAAAAACCCTTGAATGAGTAGGTGTGTCCAAACTCACACAGTGGACACTTAAGCCTATAGCCCTATGCATGTATTGCCCTGATACACTTAGTATGGAAATCTCTGACAGCTGAACCGTTAGGTGGACAATTATTATTTGAGGAATGTAGCCTAAAAAACACCACAGTTTCCTAAAGGAAAATCTGAAATGTCATGTTGTTTTTATGAAGATTTTAGAATATTAGCATAAAAATATGACGCCAAGCTATAGACACCCTAAAGACTGGCAAGTGAGTTAGTCCAGGGTCACTTTGATTATGCCTGCACTCTATGGTTTACCAGCAGCTGCAGACATGATAATAATGAGCTACCAGTCAAACAAGCTTGTAACAATTGTACTTCAAATCTCCCCTCATACTCATCTGGAGGTTGAGAATGTTTTTGTCCGATCTATGTAATGTGTTTGTATGAATGTATTGTGTTTGTATCTCTGTACTGTGTCTGTTTCTATGTAATTGAATAGGTATTTATGTAAAACATAGGGACCACAATGGAAATAAGTCCCCAACTGTATTGTGTTTGTATCTCTGTACTGTGTCTGTTTCTATGTAATTGAATAGGTATTTATGTAAAACATGGGGACCACAATGGAAATAAGTCCCCAACTGTACTGTATCTGTTTCTATGTAATTGTATAGGTATTTATGTAAAACGTGGGGACCACAATGGAAATAAGTCCCCAACTGTATTGTGTCTGTTTCTATGTAATTGTATAGGTATTTATGTAAAACGTGGGGACCACAATGGAAATAAGTCCCCAACTGTATTGTGTCTGTTTCTATGTAATTGAATAGTTATTTATGTAAAACATGGGGACCACAATGGAAATAAGTCCCCAACTGTATTGTGTAATTCCGGTCACTTCAACAACAACAAAATGGTGCATATATGTAGTTTTTTAACTGACAAATAAAATCAATCAATCCAAACTGTGCAGAGGACAATTGATGAATGGAAAGAAACAAAAAACCCAAAAGTGTAATAATATTCAGAGATTTTCAAGCCAAGCCTTCGATACTGGGTTAGCCTACAAGGTAGGGCGGGAAGTATTTTCTGTTTGGTGAAATTGACTATTTATTGTGGTTTTGACAAACGCAAACCATGATGTTGAAGTGTCCGAAGTCAGTTTACTTTGATTATTAGTTTTGTAGTGGATTGGCACAGAAACCTGTTGTTGCATCTTTTGCAACAAAAAATGCAACCGAAAAATTTGTTTGACTCTAGGGCTAGTTAGGGACCATCTATATATTACACCATGTAATGGGGAAACATGTTTTCATGTTGCACAGATTTTAGTGTTCTCATTAAATGTTTTTAATATATGTTTATGTATATCAACAATTTATAGTTGGTGCCGGCTGGAGTGATGTAAAGGTCACCGTCATTCGCTGGAGCAGTAGAAACGTTCTCTGGAGTGATTAATCATGCATCACCATCTGGCAGTGCGATGGACTAATCTGGGTTTGGTGGATTCCAGGAGAACGCTACCTGACCGAATGCATAGTGCCCACTGTAAAGTTTGGTGGAGGAGGAATAATGCTCTGGGGCTGTTTTTCATGGTTCGGGCTAGGCCCCTTAGTTCCAGTGAAGGGAAATCTTCACTCGACAGCATACAATGACATTCTAGACGATTCTGTGCTTCCAACTTTGTGGCAACAGTTTGGGGAAGGCCCTTTCCTGTTTCAGAATGACAATGCACCCATGCACAAAGTGAGGTCCATGCAGAAATGGTTTGTTGAGATCGATGTGGAAGAACTTGACTGGCCTGCACAGAGCCCTGACCTCAACCCCATTGAACGACTTTGGGATAAACTGGAATGCCAACTGTGAGCCAGGCCTAATCGCCCAATATCAGTGGCCGATCTCACTAATGCGCTTGTGGCTGAATAGAAGCAAGTCCCCGCAGCAATGTTCCAAGATCTAGTGGAAAGCCTTCCCATAAGAGTGGAGGCTGTTATAGTAGCAAAGGGGGACCAACTCCATATTAATGCCCATGATTTTGGAATGAGATGTTTGACGAACAGGTGTCGACGTCCAAAGGTAGTGTACGTCCAAAGATTTTCCGTAGTCTGCCCACTGAGGTATATACTGCCACGTTCACGTGATATAGGAGTTACCAGAAATTCATAGTTCCGACTGGGAAGTTTCACTTGAACAACCCTCAAGTTGAAAATACAAGTGGGAAACTCTGACAAGATGTTGTTTCCCGTTTTGCCAAGTTGTGATGTTTCATCACTGACCTTTTACTGTTTCAAACAAAAATTGACTGCCAGATTTCTGGATAGGGCTGCGCTCAGAGTTTCCTACCTTGGCAAATCGCACTCAGGAGGCCCCTTTAAATAGATTTGAACAAACAATTGGTCCCCCCAAAAATGGGTCCCTCCGTTGAATTTCAAAATCCTGATGTGGCCCTAGAGCCAAAAAGTTTACCCACCCCTGGCCTATAGGCTATCTCTGAGTTCTATGCTCTCATTTATTTAGCCGCCAATGGATCACAGTGTATCAATGTGTCCATATGGCAGAGGCTGATGCTCTCGCCTTAGTTGAGTTTTTACTTTTAGCTTTTTATCATTTTACTTCAGATTTGTATTATTCACCAGGTGACAATGATTTTTAGAAACTAAAACCTTATTATTGAATTTAAACTGTTCCACGAAAATGCGCATAAAAATGATCAGAACTGGCACGCATATCGGTAGGAATGGTAGGATATATTGTAAGCTTCCCAAACTTGAAACTCATAAGTTACCTATGGTCTTTACCAGTGGCGATTTTAGCATGTACATCTTGGTGGGGCAAACTAAAAATGTTTTGGGGGATGCATGCTAGCAAAGCCACTGCACAACACAAAACTAAACAATACAATGCACTATAACGCTGGCAAACGGTGCCCACCAACTGTTAGGGCCTACCTAAAGCTGTCCCAACAGCAGAGTCCCAACACCTTACCACTGCTACACCTGGCTATCAGCAGAGCCTTGTCTGGCAGCAAAACAGTTCATTCAAACATAGCTGATATGGCTGACTTGCTTTAACAAAATTGGTGTATACTGACAATTGAGATGTACAAACTATGACATAAGTGGACGACGAGCACATCAGAGGATATCCGTAATTTCGATTAAGACATTAATTAGCGAGCTAGGACGGACGTACTGTAGTCAATACAACCATTTGTTCAGCACTTTTGAAATGTACAGCAACAGAATTCAGAACATGGGCTGTAACTTACAGTATCTTCCCTGTACACCAAGTCAGAACCGTAGGATAAATAAACGGGGCATATAAGCAGACAATGAACGCTCTTACAATATTCAATAATTAGGTTTCTCTAAAACAGGTTATAGGCTACATGTGCACCACCAAGTCAGAACAGTGGGCAAAATTAAAAGGGGAAAAGTGACACAATTATTAGGGTGAGGCACATGAGCTACTAACAGCTTACTACATTTTTTACTATAACACCCATAAAAAAAAATGTGAACATGAAATCGTTTGCACACATAATAGTTCCCGTGAAAAAACATGCCCGCCTATGGAAATCAAAGGCCTGTCCAACTGATTCGTTCTGGTGCCAGCCCTGAGCCCATGCCAAAAAACAGACATCTCTAGCTGAAACAGACAGATTTTGATGGTCATTTAAAAAAATAATGTTAATTAGATTGACACACGGGTGCGTCAATAGACTCTGTGGGATTATAGATGATTTGTACATGATTTTGAAAATGATATTATAGGTACCATTGACTTGCATTGGATTTCCCTGGGGGCATTTTACCCCACTGGCCCCCCCTATTGGGCAGCAGGTTGCCTAGTGGTTAGAGCGTTGGACTAGCAACCAAAAGGTTGCAAGATCAAATCCCCGAGCTGACAAGGTAAAAAATATGTTGTTCTGTCCCTGAACAAGGCAGTTAACCCACTGTTCCTAGGCCATCACTTAAAATAAGAATTTGTTCTTAACTGACTTGCCTAGCTAAAAAAAGGTATATTTAAAAGTTTATAGCTCTAATGTAGATTATATACATCACTTTTCTAAATGACAAAATATTAGATACATTTACCTCAAAATCATTTGTTGAAGTGACTTAAAAAGTTGGAATGTTTATTTGAGCATGAACAGGACTTGTGGTCCAATGTAGACTCCTGAGTCTATCTATAGGCTAGGCCAGGGCACAGCTCAGCCCTGTGACAAACAATATGCATATTCATGAATGTGTTATTAGGTACACACACAGATTATGCATTTTAGAGTATTAAAAACTGGATTCGAAAATAATTTGCTCTTTCTCTCATCCATCTCTCTCCTATCTTTCAGCTGTCCCCAGCACATTCTGTATGGCTCACTCCAGCAGAGACAACAAACACACGGCTTAACTGTCCCCCCCCACACACACACACACACACACACACACACACACACACACACACACACACACACACACACACAGAGACAAACACACCTTACACAGCTTCTGGCGGAGGAGGGAGGAGGGCTGCAGAGAGCAGCAACCAGAGGAGGGCTGCAGAGAGCAGCAATCAGATGAAGGCTGCAGAGAGCAGCAACCAGAGGAGGGCTGCAGAGAGCAGCAACCAGAGAAGGGCTGCAGAGAGCAGCAACCAGAGGAGGGCTGCAGAGAGCAGCAATCAGATGAGGGCTGCAGAGAGCAGCAACAGAGGAGGGCTGCAGAGAGCAGCAACCAGAGGAGGTCTCCAGAGAGCAGCAACCAGAGGAGATCTCCAGAGAGGAGCAACCAGAGGAGGACTGCAGAGAGCAGCAACCAGAGGAGGTCTCCAGAGAGCAGCAACCAGAGGAGGTCTCCAGATTAAGGAGAACGATGACACCTTTGCCAATGTGGTATCCATCAGCCTACCAACAATTACCCGCCATTGAAACACCCGGTGCCTTTTGAGAGAAACACCCACTGGGTGAAACAACTGCAGGCTGAGTATGTACAGGTACAGCACTATATACTGTATTGTTGTTACTATTAATGCACATGCTACTTCACAATATCATACTGGAACTACACTGTAAAAATAACTAACCAAAATATATTTTTAGAGGATGAGTGTTGTCGTGTCTTTGGCTATGCCGGATTAAGTTATATGACATGCTATTCTATAAAATAATTTCTCCGTAATTAATATTACCTGATTGAGCTAATCATGTAAATGTAATTAACTACAGAGTCGGGGCACCATGAACAAATATTTATAGAGCTGTTATCTTCCGAATAAACTCTTAGACATAGACATAGTAATATTTTACATCAATAGGAGTCAATATTAATCATCACCTTAATTCAGTCTCATCTGAAAGTTGTAAATTCTTGGTTATCTTCACGAACCCTGGCTAACAAGTTGAATCAGCAATACAAAATTGGGTTTAATTATTTATTTACTAAATACCTAACTAATCACACAGAATTACACATACACATAATTAATCATAACTTGATTACAAATTACGTCATAAAGGAAAACGTCCCTAGCGGGCGGAACAGATATGACAGCTTGTGACACAAAAGAAAAGGGGCTGGCTTTGAGTGAAAGAGTGGGAAGACTGAGGAACAAAGGGCAAAGCTGTGCTATCGTAAATACAGTTTCTTATGCATTCTAAATTACCGCCCATTTGGAAAAGGAAAATGCAATAAATATTTACTCTGAGCTGCGCTTCGGTAGGTTGGTGGTAGATGGAAGGCCGTGTTGCCAAGCCGAGTCCTTTGTCCTTTGAAGAATGTCTCTGGTGGTCAATTGGATACGTTGTAGTAACGTCGTTGTGTGGTAGACGGGATACTCTGTCTGTTCCTTCCTAACCTGCGTTTGCAGCTGCTGTTGCTAACTCAAGGGCTAGGAGGTATCACTTCTGTAGTGAATAAGAGTTCAAAGTTCATACCATTCGCAACCAAAGCTCATGCTGATGCTGGCTTCGTTCTGTAGTTATTATCTGAACCATTCTGACATCGGACCGTCGTCCTCACCTCCTCGGAACAGGGGGTTATATTGTCGTCAAGGCTTTATATAGGAAGGGAGAGGAGGGCGTGTTTGAAAAGTTTTATAGCCCATGTCCCTTCACAGGGGCGGGCCACTGATTGAGCAGAGCCCTACCTTATGAAAACCCAAATCTCACATTTTAGAAGCCAAAATCACATTTCATCCCATCACGAATAATTTCCTATTCAAACTTTTAAATTGAACAACAATTCCTTGTGAATCCGATAACTCTGATGTGTAGACTTTCCACTATAGAGTGTATGTCATCTTATCATTGATGAGAATGTCTCAGATGACAACCGAACTGACATCATATTCACCGCATATGTTCAATTGGTCGGATTACCAGAATATAGTTAATTTCTCCCCACCTTCTGATGTTCCCAGAATCCCTATGTTAACCAAGGGATTTGCAAATGTAACATCAGTAGGGTAGAGAGAGGAAAAAGGGGGAAAGAGGTATTTATGACTGTCATAAACCTACCCCCAGGCCAACGTCATGACAGTGTGCTTGATGTTGTTGTGAACCATCACCAGTACATCTTTGATGATGAAGAGGGCTTCAACCTGGCCAAAACTCAGCGCTGTGGGCAGAACCTCATTGGCCAACGGTCCAAGTGCCTGGACAACGTGGGGGAGGAAGCCTCTCCATGTACGCAGCTATCGCTGAAGATTGTGTGGAAGGCCATTACTTGGATCCTAAAACACTGCACACCTGATTGTTTGTCAACGAACTTGAGCAGGCCTGTCAAGTTGATGCGGTCACCTACATCATTGTACGGGACAATGTCAGGTTCCACCATGCAGAAGAGGTTCAGGCATATATCCAATTTACATTTAAGTTGTTAAGCAGACACTCTTATCCAGAGCAATTTACAGTAGTGAGTGCATACATTTTCCTACTTTCTTCATACTGGTATCCTGTGAGAATCAAACCCTCAACCCTGGCGTTGCAAGCGCCATGATATACCAACTGAGCTAAACAGGACTACCTGTACCTGAACCCATACTTTCCTTCCCTCAACCCTATTGAGGAATTGTTTTCAGCATGGAGGTGGAAGGTCTACGATCGCCAACCCTCCTTCTGGCCATGGATGAGGCATGCGACGATATCAATGCAGACCAATGTCAAGCTTGGATTCGGCATGCCAAAAGGTTTTTCCCACATTACATGAACAATGAGGACATTCACTGTGATGTGAATAAGAATTTATAGCCAAATGCTCAAAACATGCTTGATGCAAATGAATGCGTGCTAAACATTGTTTAATTTTCATTAATTTAATTTGTTTCATTTAATTTCTTACATTTGATTACAGACAGAACACCTGTTGCAATTATATCTGAAAAATAAAATGTATTTTTTGCATGGATGATTGTAGAAGATGTCTTCATTGATCACACCTTTGATTACACATTGGTTAGATATTATGGAAGTTATACATTTTCTGTCAATTTTGTTGTGTAATATAAGTCTATTGCCTAATGTGAAAACTATTCCTTTCAGCATTTCTAAGGGCGATTTGAAACGCATATCATGCATTGTTTGCTATTGGATTAACTGGTAGTTAAAACGAGTAAATTGAAAAGATATCATGTTGTGTTTTGGTGATTAAACCAATGTTCTCATTACATTTTACAATATACAGTACTTATATTTTGAACCAATGGGTGTGTGGTGAGAAATGTTTACAATCCAAATGAATGCACAATGACAGGTTTTTCATTAAAGAATGGCTGCATTACAAGTGTGACCAGTTTGGAGTGTTGTACTAAGAGTTGTGAAAATGTACCACATACTTGTAAAAAAAAAAGTACCAAAGGATACAAACAACTGTAACCATTCTCTATCTGTCTCTCGCTCTCCAACCTTTCCATCTTTATGATACAGTTGGTAGAAACTCCTGCTCCTTTCTCAAAACAACTGGAGTAACAAACTACAGTGGAAACAAGAAACCAATACCCCATTCTGTGTTATAGGCTGAGAACAAAGCAGCTGATTGAACCAGATGTTACATGATGGCTGCGTTCCAGACAACCTACATTGTAGGATAGTCAGGTTGTTCAAATTATATCTACATTATATTAACGGGGTTCCTGACATTTTAACAGAGTTAAGAACACATCGTAGGCTTACTCCAACGCTATCTTGAAATGTTGCCGATGGAGCTATCCAATTGCTACCTTTCGTATAATTCAAACGGTTCACACTGTTGGCGAGGTAGAGGACCCTGGCTAAAGCCCAGTCCGAGGCAAGTTCAGAGAGTCAACGCTATATGCTAAGCTAGCACACTGACGTCGGTTATACAATGTTAAACACAACGTCCACGTTTGCAGAGATCTGTGATCTAATTGTTATCAGGCCTCTAGAGGAACTATGTGATAATCTTCCCAACATGTCTTCAATGAAGGCAGCATGGAACGCCACCAAATTATGTATAGGCCTGCGCAGGTTATCCAATCTTTATGTTCAATGCCTGGAGTATGTTTATCATAGGAGGAGCCACATCAATATTATACGCCTGTAAAGAACTGGTATAGTTTGTGTATCTGGAACGCACCTAATATTTTGGGGGAAGATTCGTGATTTCTCGCGATATTTGTGGTACAGAAGCGGTACGCAGTTCAATGCAGGGCAGAGCGCACAGAGCGTTCTGTACATCAGCGCTTTTCCGCTTTCTGGCTGCTCTCTGGTGTGACCGGGGAGAAAGCGGAAGGAATATGGTTCCATCTCGCGTTCCTCCCGCTGCAGCGCGTTCATAACGGAGCTCTCGTGCGGGAGGCTGGGGGTCGTACTCGGTCCACCACATAACAAGATTCCTGTCTTTCCAGTTAAACCCTGTAGTCCCTGCAGCAGGAGCGGAGCGTCACGGGAACAGATGGGTAAGATGAGATGACAATGATGTGTTTTGGTTTTTCTAACCGTTGTGATGCGTCCATTTAACATTTTAACGGATAGAAACCGAAACACAACGGGACACATCCGGAGACTGTACAGTAGAGATGTTGAATGTAGGCTGTATTTTTGTTAGCTGCGTGTGCTGATGGCCATAACGCGATGCGTGGGCGTGTGTTTGTGTGTTTGTGTGTGTGTGTGTGTGTGCAGCAGACAGAGTAAGAAGACATTGATGAGTTACAGATGTTGACACGTTTACATTTTTATTTTCTCCCTCTCTCTCTCCCTCTCTCTCCTCGTCTCATTGTCTTTGCTGGAATATAGCCTAACTGAGTGTAAATATGTTTAGTTGTAGAGTTACTGTGTGGTAGTGACGCTCCTCCCGGTAAACCCAAGGGAGAGGTGGGGGGAGAACACAGGAAGAGAACAGAACGCAGCTTCATGCTCTTTACTGTAGCACTGACTGCTGGTGTGTAGCTATGCCATATCCCCTCCTCTCTTCCTCCTCTGTTCTTGCAATTGTCTCTTCTCCTCTGCCCCCTCTTCTTCTTCCCCTCTCTTCTCTGTTCATTATGTCCCTGTAGTGCATGCCTTAGCCACCTCTGACTGATAATACACTGATTCACAGATTCACACACACATTTCTAACACATCAGCCCATCTTTTTCTTTGAGGCCCCAACACCGGTCCATTTTTGTATAATTTCGCGCAAAAAAAACCAAACAAGTTAGACAGGCCCACTAAGCTAAAAATGGACCACCCCTGCACACACACCAGCGCTGACATCACCTGAGTCCCTCCCTGAGTTGGAGTCCTGGTCCCCATGGTAACCAGACACCTCCGCAGCACCTCCATGGCGATGGTGATATTCATGATGCAGCTGCAGTGTGTGTCATCAAGCTTCCAGCCAATCAGAGTGTGAGTGTATAAGAATGTGTGTGTGTGTGTGTGTGTGTGTACCGTGACCGAGAATGTGTGTTTTGAGTGAGAAAAAGAGGGCATATTTTTTCCATATGTGTGTGGGAGTGTGTGGTTTGGTCTTATCTAAACTAACTGCAGCTGTTGGAGAAAGGTCAGGACAGAGCAGACCCATCCAGTACACAGATGCTGGGGGAGGGGGGCTGGGTGTGTGTGTGTTGTACTTCAGAGTGGGAGTGTGTTATGTCTACAGGCTTAGTTGCTACACTCCTCTGGTTCCTCTCCAGCTCTCCTCTCTTCTCTCAGTACAGAGAGGCACAAGGTAGATAGAGATAGATACAGAGAGAATGAGTAAGGGTGTTTTAGGGGTTGGGGTCGAGGAGGAGGGAGATTGAGTCATAGCCGTCCTCCCTCTCATTCCACCGTTCCCATAGTTACACCCACCCCCGCCCTACCACCACTACCCACACAACTATGACAGCAATTTCTGTATTTGTCTTTTTAGAAACAGAGGTATTCTCATTGGGCGCAATCTTAACTTGAGATGCATACACTTAAACTCAACTATTGCGTAAATCAGGACATTAGGATTCAGGCCTTTAGCAATAAATAGTAACCAAGTTTGTGTTACCCATTCTTCAAATTATGTGTCCTATTTGTTAGCTATTGAAGGGCAACTAAACCACTTTTCTAAACCTCATTTTCATTTTCTACAGCAAAACACCAGTGTCTACATATGTAATATAAAAAGTTAAACCTGATCACATCATCAAAAGTTGTAAAAAATGTCAAAGTGATTTTGAAACAGATTGAGATTCATGGTGACATAGGGAACAATCAAATACCCTCCCTCTGGCTAGAAACTTGTTGCAGGTTTTGAAAATCACTGTTTTCTTTACTTTTAATCCTACCCTATCCTTTTAAACACAGATCATAGAAACACATCATTTTCACATATAGACACTGGTATGGTGCTGAGATCATTGAAAAGTAGCAGAATTACCCTTTTAGTCCAAGTCTAAATCGTTTTGTATTTGTGTGTGTGTGTGTGTGTCCAGTAGAGGCGGTGGTAGAGTTTGACTACGAGGCTCAACAGGAGGATGAGTTGAGTCTGCATGTTGGTGACATCATCGTCAAGGTAACGAAGGATGACGGAGGATGGTGGGAAGGAGAGATAGACGGACGGAGGGGGCTGTTCCCAGACAACTTTGTCAGGGTGAGTAACAACGACAACACACACACACACATCAATGTTGTTGTTCCTATATTGTGTTGTGTTGTTGACTCTTTCTTAATATTCTGTAATGGCTAGCCTAATGAACTGTGAAGAACATACAAACATGTTCTGTGAATGTCCTGGATGCGAGACCAGATGCTGCACTGTGAGATGCACACTGACACCAGTATCTCACAGTGATGTGTGTGTTGTGAAGGGGGAAGCGTCCACTTCCTTTCCCAGTAGAGGAAGTAGAAATGATACAGGCAAACAGGAACACATTGTTGTGTGTTTTTGTATCCCCCAAAGTTCAATGATAGACATCTACTGTAAAATAGAACAGATACGAGTTCTGCTGAACTTTTGCTCCAGAAACTGATTCTATAATAATGAGTGAAATATTCTGTTATGTTTTTGACAGAATGTCACTGCTCACTCAGATTACACTCACCCTGTTGTGTGTGTGTGTGTGTGTGTGTGTGTGTGTGTGTGTGTGTGTGTGTGTGTGTGTGTGTGTGTGTGTGTGTGTGTGTGTGTGTGTGTGTGTGTGTGTGTGTGTGTGTGTGTGTGTGTGTGACAGTTAAGCCGTATGTTTTGTTGTCTCTGCTGGAGTGAGCCATACAGAATGTGCTGGGGACAGCTGAAAGATAGGAGAGAGATGGATGAGAGAAAGAGCAAAATTCAAGCTAGCATTATTTTCTAATCCAGCTTTTAATACTGTAAAACTCATCGTCATCATCTGTGTGTGTGTGTGTTATGATTCTCTTCCTCTTCTCAATAGTGTGCATTTGTTCACTCCCCTTATGAACTTACTGTAGATGCCGCGCACCCTGTAGTGTGTGTGTGTGTGTACACACGTGCGTGTTATGAGTCTCTTACTCTTCTCAATAGTATGCATTTGTTCACTCCTCTTATGAACTTACTGTAGATGCCATGCACCCTGTGTGTGTGTGTGTGTGCGCGTGTGTGCGTATATTGTCTCAGACCACAGAATTACAAATGTTATTATACTTCTCCCTAAAGTGTACCCTTGCTCACTCCCCCCCGTGGATTTAAAAGGAATGGACAGGAGTAATATGGTGAAAGCCCTCTCACACCAATCCAATGCTTTTACAGCCATGAGAGTGAAGGAGTCCAGACATTAGGGAGACCATCAACACTGGCTGATAGAGCAGAGAGGATATCAGTGAATCAGGGCCTTGGAACAGAGGTGCTGATATTTAGATCATGATGAATAACATTACATGGGTATTGTATTTTGAGCTGTTTGTCGCTGGTGTACAAAATAAAAAAATAAAATATGCAAAAATGAAACTTAAAAACGGGAAGCATAGAAATATTGCACAGAGAACTTATCTACCACTTCTTAGACTTTCCTTTTCATTGAGAATAACTCACATTTCTATGTAATAATTCTGTCGGGTCGCCCAAAAAATGACAGTGCAGCTTTATTGGATACAGGCCCTGGTGTGTTATAGTGCTGGGCTGCAAAAATACATGGAAAAAATACTGGTTCCCGGGGGACCAAGCTGGAGAACATTCATCTCAGAGGGAACGGGTTTCACCAGATGGGTCCCATGAATTGTCAGTGTGTGTGTGTGTGTGTGTGTGTACAGTAAGCAGGTGTTTCCTGTTCTGACATTGTAAATCTCGACCTCTTCCCTTCGTCATTTCAGTTTGGTTTCCTTCTAGAGAGAAACATGCTCACTTATACTCTGACACACTGTGTGTTTGCGCGTGTGTGTGTGTGTCGTTGCTCCAGTGAGCTATAGTAGCTGCAGGGCAGCGATTATGAAACTGCATCGTGACAAATGCATTAAAGAACTGTGAACTACACAGCCGTGTGTGTGTGTGTGTGTGTGTGTGTGTGTGTGTGTGTGTGGAAGGAAAGGGCAGTGTATGTTGCAGCTGTAGGACATTACATACACATACACTACATCAGGTCTTTAGTGTCTTGTGATAGTTTATGTAAGAAGAAATGGAAAGACACTAACTTCTACATCTGCATTGCTTGCTGTTTGGGGTTTTAGAATGGGTTTCTGTATAGCACTTTGACATCGGCTGATGTAAAAAGGGCTTTATAAATCCATTTGACTGATAACTGCATTAACTGTGGACATGAAGTTAGGGTTAGGGTTGAGCCAGGCTGTTGACATGAAGCTAGGGTTAGGGTTAGGGTTGAGCCAGGCTGTTGACATGAAGCTAGGTTTAGGGTTAGGGTTGAGCCAGGCTGTTGACATGAAGCTAGGTTTAGGGTTAGGGTTGAGCCAGGCTGTTGACATGAAGCTAGGGTTAGGGTTTAGCCAGGGTTAGCTAGGTTTAGGGTTGAGCCAGGCTGTTGACATGAAGCTAGGTTTAGGGTTAGGGTTGAGCCAGGCTGTTGACATGAAGCTAGGTTTAGGGTTAGGGTTGAGCCAGGCTGTTGACATGAAGCTAGGGTTAGGGTTAGGGTTGAGCCAGGCTGTTGACATGAAGCTAGGTTTAGGGTTAGGGTTGAGCCAGGCTGTTGACATGAAGCTAGGTTTAAGGTTAGGGTTGAGCCAGGCTGTTGACATGAAGCTAGGTTTAGGGTTAGGGTTGAGCCAGGCTGTTGACATGAAGCTAGGTTTAGGGTTAGGGTTGAGCCAGGCTGTTGACATGAAGCTAGGTTTAGGGTTAGGGTTGAGCCAGGCTGTTGACATGAAACTAGGTTTAGGGTTGAGCCAGGCTGTTGACATGAAGCTAGGTTTAGGGTTAGGGTTGAGCCAGGCTGTAGACATGAAGCTAGGTTTAGGGTTAGGGTTGAGCCAGACTGTTGACATGAAGCTAGGTTTAGGGTTAGGGTTGAGCCAGGCTGTTGACATGAAGCTAGGTTTAGGGTTAGGGTTGAGTCAGGCTGTTGACATGAAGCTAGGTTTAGGGTTGAGCCAGGTTGTTGACATGAAGCTAGGTTTAGGGTTGAGCCAGGCTGTTGACATGAAGCTAGGTTTAGGGTTAGGGTTGAGCCAGGTTGTTGACATGAAGCTAGGTTTAGGGTTAGGGTTGAGCCAGGCTGTAGACATTAAGTTAGGTTTTGGGTTAGGATTAGGGTTGAGCCAGGGTGTGTGTGTGGCTCTTGTTGCTCATCTGTTGGTTAAGGGTTAGGGTTAGGTCACTGGGGTTACAGACATTCAACTTCAGCATCTGGTTGATAGATGTGACACAAGACAAACACACAGATCACACATACAGATCCAAAACAAACTTGCAAACTCTCTGTCTGTCTGTCTGTCTCTCTGTCTGTCTGTCTTTGTCCAGGAGATAAAGAAGGATGTGAAGAGAGAGGTGGGGCCTAAGTCTGATCTCTCCAATGGCAGTGCAAGCCCTGTGTCTGAGCCCAGCCTACGACCAGCCAGGAAAGGTATGCCCCCCCCCACCCCGCGCACATGCACAGACACACACACAGACACACACAGGTCCTTAGATAGGTTATATTCCCCCTGCTCAAACACATATCCCATTAGTGAGATATGGATTTAGGGTCAGGTTATGTCCTTCTCACAACACACATGCACACATTTGTAGTTCTACCTTTCACTAAAGGAATTAATCACTATACTAACAGTACTATGTATCGTCGCTGTCTGATGAAAACCTCCTAACTTAATTTTAGCCTTTTTTTAAAAATATATTGAACGCAGTAACTCCCCTCAACAAAAACATTTCATGACTCTAGGGCCATAAAATGTATTAAACATTTCTTATGAAGTTCGTTAATGGGAAAATATAATCATTTTTTCCAATTTCCTGAAATGTTTCTGTTTTAGAAATAAGAGGTTTTCATTGGACAGCGACAATATATTACATCGCATTCGTGAAGTATTCAGACTCCTTTCATTTTTCCACATTTTATTACATTACAACCTTATTCTAAAATGGATTAAAATAAAAAAAAATCCCTCATCAATTTACACACAATACCGCATAATGACAAAGCAAAAACAGGTTTTTAGACATTTTTGCACATTTAAAAAATACAAAACTGAAATATCACATTTACCTAAGTATTCAGATCCTTTACTCAGTACTTTGTTTCCTCCAGATGTGACGCTTGGCATTCAGGCCAAAGAGTTCAATCTTGGTTTCATCAGACCAGAGAATCTTATTTCTCATGGTCTGAGAGTCCTTTAGGTGTCTTTTGGCAAACTCCAAGCGGGCTGTCATGTGCCTTTTATTGAGGAGAGGTTTCCGTCTGGCCACTCTACCATAAAGGCCTGATAGGTGGTGTGCTGCAGAGATGGTTGTCCTTCTGTAAGGTTCTCCCATCTCGACAGAGGAACTCTGGAGATCTATCAGAGTGACCATTGGGTTCTTGGTCACCTCCTTGACCAAGGCCCTTCTCCCCCGATTGCTCAGTTTGGCCAGGTGGCCAGCTCTAGGAATAGTCTTGGTGGTTCCAAACTTCTTCCCATTAGGAATGATAGAGGTCACTGTGTTCTTGGGGACCTTCAATGCTGCAGACATTTTAAACAAAACATTTTTTTGTGTGAATTTTACCCCCTTTTCTCTCCAATTTCGTGGTACCCAATTGTTAGTAGTTACTATCTTGTCTCGTCGCTACAACTCCCGTACGGGCTCGGGAGAGACGAAGGTCGAAAGCCATGCATCCTCCGAAACACAACGCGCATCCAACCCTGAAGCCAGCCGCACCAATGTGTCGGAGGAAACACCGTGCATCTGGCGACCTGGTTAGCACGCGCTGCGCCCGGCCCGCCACATGAGTCGCTGGTGCGCGATGAGACAAGGATATCCCTACAGGCCAAATCCTCCCTAACCCGGACGACGCTAGGCCAATTGTGCGTCGCCCCACGGACCTCCCGGTCGCGGCCTGCAGACATTTTTTGGTACAATGGCAAAGGGTCTGAATACTTATGTAAATAAGGTTATTTCTGTTTTAAATTTAACAAATTGGAAAACATTTCTAAGAACCTTTTTTCACTTTGTCATGTTGGGGTATTGTGTGTAGATTGATGAGGAAACTTTTTTATTTATTCAATTTTAGAATAAGGCTGTAACTTAACAAAATGTGGAAAAACTAAAGGGCTCTGAATACTTTCCGAATGCACTGTATATGTTGTTTAGTATATGTGCAGTGGGCTACAAATAATATTCGTGAACATAATACATAATTAAATAATGTGTGTGTGTGTGTGTGTGTGTGTGTGTGTGTGTGTGCGTTCCCCCCAGGAGATCAGATCCGCCAAAGGAGGTGTAAGGCGTCATTTAGCTATGTTCCCCAGAATGAGGACGAGTTAGAGCTGAAGATAGGAGATGTCATCAACATACTGGGGGAGGTGAGAGGGGAGGCTGACATACTGGGGGAGGTGAGAGGGGAGGCTGACATACTGGGGGAGGTGAGAGGGGAGGCTGACATACTGGGGGAGGTGAGAGGGGAGGCTGACTGTATGCTTGGCTGTGTTTTTCAACTTTCTCTTTACTGCTCCCTCTTGTGGCCACATGACAGACCTATTAAACCACATTATGATTCGTTAGTGACCCTGTGTTCATTCATAAGCAGGTATATTAACTTCCCCACAGGAGCTAGCTTTCTTGGAGCCGTTGATAGCGTGCAGGTCTCCCGGCCAGAACCTTGTGGTTTTGATTCCACCCTCAGATAAGTTCACTCTCCCTTCATGTTTCATGTGTTCAGGTGGAGGAGGGCTGGTGGGAGGGCAGTCTGAATGGTAAGACAGGGATGTTTCCCTCCAACTTCACCAGAGAGCTGGAGGACACGTCCCCTTCACTAGACACATCCACTAGGTCATCACAGGAGGAGCTACGCAGCAGCAGGACCAGTGAGTCACTCACACGGATACAGATACGTATGAATACATTTGAATACTATTTAAGGAAATCCAGTTATGATTCTGCATAACTCGAGTTGGTTTTTAATGCAATTATAAGCTTAAATGGTCATTATATGTGTGTGTACCTTCGTGTGTAGGTAAAGACAGTCCAGGCAGTGAGAGTGATGGCGGAGAGAGTCGCTCTGACAGCGGAGAGATTCAACCCAAAAAGGTTATTATCTATCTGTCTGTTTGTCTGGACAAACCATTTCTGTATGGACCTCGCTTTGTGCACAGGGGGATTGTCACAATGTAACAGGAAAGGGCCTTCCCCAAACTGTTGCCACAGAGTTGGAAGCACATAATCGCCTCAGATGTCATTGTATCCTGTAGCGTTAAGATTTTCCTTCATTGGAAATAAGGGGCCTAGCCTGAACCATGAAAAACAGCCCCAGAACATTATTCCTCCGCGACCAAACTTGGCACTACGCATTGGGGCAGGTAGCGTTCTCCTGGCATCTGCCATACCCAGATTCGTCTATCAGACTGCCACATGGTGAAGCATGATTCATCACTCCAGAGAACGCGTTTCCACTGCTCCAGTCCCAAGCCGACGCTTGGCATTGCGCATGGTGATCTAAGGCTTGTGTTCGGTTGCTCGGCCATGGAATCCCTTTTCATGAAGATCCCACAAACAGTTATTGTGCTGACGTTGCTTCCAGAGGATGTTTGGAACTCGGTAGTGAGTGTTGCAGATGATTTTTAGGTGCTGCGAGCTTCAGCACTCCGTGGTCCCGTTCCGTGAGCTTGTGTGGCCTACCACTTCGCGACTGAGCCGTTGTTGCTCCTAGATGCTTCCACTTCACAATATCCACACTTAGATTTGACCGGGGGCATCTCTAGCAGGGCAGAAATATGACAAACTGACATGTTAGAAAGGTGGCATCCTATGAAGGTGTCACGTTGAATGTCACTGAGCTCTTCTGTAAGGCCATTCTACTGCCAATGTTTGTCTATGGAGATAGCATGGCTGTGTGCTTGATTGTATACACCTGTCAGCAACGCGTGTGGATGAAATCCATTCATTTGAAGAGGTATCCACATACTTCCATTACCAGTCAAATGTTTGGACACACCTACTCATTGGGGCGGCAGGGTAGCCTAGTGGTTAGAGTGTTGGACTAGTAGTACTAGTAGGTTGCAAGTTCAAATCCCCGAGCTGACAAGGTACAAATCTGTCGTTCTGCCCCTGAACAGGCAGTTAACCTACTGTTCCTAGGCCGTCATTGAAAATATGAATTTGTTCTTAACTGACTTGCCTAGTTAAATAAAGGTAAAATTTAAAAAATTCAAGTGTTTTTCTTTATTTGTACTATTTTCTACATTGTAGAATAATAGTGAAGACATCAACACTATGAAATAACACATATGGAATCAAGTACTAACCAAAAAAGTGTTAAACAAATCAAAATATATTTTAGATTTGAGATTCTTTAAAGTACCCACCCTTTGCCTTGATGACAGCTTTGCACACTCTTGGCATTCCCTCAACCAGCTTCACCTGGAATGCTTTTCCAAAAGTCTTGATGGAGTTCCCACATATGCTGAGCACTAGTTGGCTGCTTTTTCCTCTGCAGTCCAACTCATCTCAATTTGTTTGAGGTTGGGTGATTGTGGAGGCCAGGTCATCTGATGCAGTACTCCATCACTCTCCTTCTTGGTAAAATCGCCTTTACACAGCCTGGATGTGTGTTGGGTCATTGTCCTGTAGAACATCCAATGATAGTCCCACTAAGCGCAAACCAGATGGGATGGCGTATCGCTGTAGAATACTGTGGTAGCCATGCTGGTTAAGTGTGCCTTGAATTCTAAATAAATGACAGACAGTGTCACCAGCAAAGCACCCCTACACCATCATACGTCCTCCTCCATGCTTGACAGTGGGAACCACACATGGGGAGATCATCCGTTCACCTACTCTGCATCTCACAAAGACATGCCGGTTGGAACCAAAAATATCAAACCAAATCAGACCAAAGGACAGATTTCCACTGGTTTAATGTCCGTTGCTTGTTCCTTGGCCCAAGCAAGTTTATTTTTCTTATTGGTGTCCTTTCGTAGTGGTTTCTTTGCAGCAATTAGACAATGAAGGCCTGATTCAAACAGTCTCCTCTGAACAGTTGATGTTGAGATGTCTGTTACTTGAACTCTGTGAAGCATTTATTTGGGCTGCAATTTCTGACACTGGTAACTCGAATGAACTTATCCTCTGCAGCAGAGGTAACTCTGGGTCTTCCTTTCCGGTGGTGGTCCTCATGAGAGCCCGTTTCATCATAAAGCTTGATGGTTTTTGCAACTGCACAAAGTTCTTGAAATGTTCTGTATTGGCTGACCTTCATGTCTTAAAGTAATGATGGACTGTTGTTTCTTTTTGCTTATTTGAGCTGTTCTAATAATATGGACTTGGGCTTTTACCAAATAGGGCGTCTGTATACAAACCCTACCTTGTCACAACACAACTGATTGGCTCAAACGCATTAAGAAGGAAAGAAATTCCACAAATGAACTTTTAACAAGGCACACCTGTTAATTGAAATGTGTTCCAGGTGACTACCTCATGAAGCTGGTTGAGGGAATGCCAAGAGTGTGTAATGCTGTCATCAAGGCAAAGGGTGGCGACTTTGAAGAATCTCAAATCTAAAATATATTTTGATTTATTTAGCACTTCTTTGGTTACTACATGATTCCATATGTTTTATTTCATAGTTTTGATGTTGTCACTATTATTATACAATGTAGAAATAAAGAAAAACTTTTAAAAAGCTAATTGTTCATGAGAAAACCCTTTTGCAATTATGTTCGCACAGCTGAAAACTGTTGTCCTGATTTAAGAAGCAATAAGACTGGCCTTTAGACTAGTTGAGTATTTGGAGCATCAGCATTTGTGGGTTCGATTACAGGCTCAGAATGGCCAGAAACAAAGAACTTTCTTCTGAAACTCATCAGTCTATTCTTGTTCTGAGAAATGAAGGTTATTCCATGTGAGAAATTGCCAAGAAACTGAAGATCTTGTACAGACTGATGAGTTTCAGAAGAAAGTTCTTTGTTTCGGGCCATTCTGAGCCTGTAATCAAACCCACAAATGCTGATGCTCCAAATACATTTCTAAGTGTGTGTGTGTGTGTGTGTGTGTGTGTGTGTGTGTGTGTGTGTGTCTATCTCGTGGTAAGTGTGGTTTAATAACAGTGTCATGATAACTTTAATATGTTATAACAGTAGTTGTGGTGTCTATAGTTAGTAATAGTGTAATTGTGTTAACTAGTTAGTAATAGTGTAGGTGTGTTAACACACCTACACTAACTAGTTAACTAATTAGTAATAGTGTAGGTGTGTTAACTAGTTAGTAATAGTGTAGTTGTGTTAACTATAGTAGTGGTAATGTGTGTCTCCAGGTTCGAGGGTTCGGGTTCGGTGACATCTTTAAAGACCAGCCCATCAGACTGAGACCTGCATCTGAAGATATGGACACAGAGGGAGAGAAGGTGACACACATACACACACATAATAGTGCATATACAGGTAACTGCCAAAACAATGGAAACACTTGAGTAAATGAGGATAACAAGGTATATTGAAAGCAGATGCTTTCACACAGGTGTGGTTCCTGAGTTAATTAAGCAATTAACATGTATAAGAATACTGGGCAGGCCATTATTTTGGCTGCTATGCCCCATAGTCACCATCCACAGGGCACGAGTGGTCACTGAATGGTTTGATGAGCATGAAAACGATGTTAACCATATGCCATGGCCGTCTCAGTCACCAGATCTCAACCCAATTGAACACTTACTGTATGGGATATTCTGGAGCGGTGCCTGAAACAGTGTTTTCCACCACCATCAACAAAACACCAAATAATGGAATTTCTCTTGGAAGAATGGTATGACATCCCTCCAACAGAGTTCAAGACGCTTGGAGAATCTATGCCAAGGTGGATTAAAGCTGTTCTGGCCCGTGGTGGTCCAACATCCTATTAACATACTTTATGTTGGTGTTTCCTTTATTTTGGCAGTTACCTGTATGATGTTTGTGTGTGTAAATGGGAGAAAGGAAGTCCAGACTAGGCTCCGCCTTTTCCTGTCTTTCAGTTTCACAGCAGAGGAAGTACTTTTCATTACAAACATTCACACACACACACACACACACACACACACACACACACACACACACACACACTCCCTTCATCAGTGAGAGAGAGCTCTACCGGGGAGTGAGGGAGGGAGGGAAGGAGGGAGGAAGGAAGGAAGAGGGAGGCATTGGGGGTTTTCTCCGACGTGTACACACACAGACATACACTGGGTCACTGTGGAGGGTAAGACAGCTACATCTCTCTCCTTTTCTCTCTTTCTCTTGACTTTTTCTCTTCCCTCTCGCTGTATTAGTGTTGAATCTGCTTTGTAAAGGGACTGTCTGGATGATGGCAGGGTTACATTTTCTTCAGGGTGTGTCTTGTCAAGGTGCGTATGCGTGTGCTAATCTATGCTTGTCGGGTGTGTGTTTGAGTATGTGAGTTTGGGTACGTGTCACGGTGTGCGTGTGTTTGAGTATGTGAGTTTGGGTACGTGTCACGGTGTGTGTGTTTTGAGTATGTGAGTTTGGGTACGTGTCAGGGTGTGTGTGTGTCTTTGTGTGTGTAGGATGTTTAGCAGCCTGCCCTGCTGTGCGAGTGGCTGTAGTGATGGTTTATGGGAAGTGTAGTCTCACTTCTCTAATGAATGGGTGCGCAGGGGGGGGGGTGTACCATGGATAGTTCTGGGGAGTAGCATTTAGACACAGATGCAGGATCAGATTGTCCCTCCCTAAAAAAAACAGTGTCTAGAGTTAACATCTGTACTAGACTAGAATGTCTCCTCCCCTGAGGGCTGAGGAAGTATCCAGCTGTGTGTCACAGTCTGACGTTACTTTAACGATGGTTGACCAGTTGTGTACGGGTAGGTGAGTGTGTGTGCCTCACACTACTCATATTAAGTACAACTCGGATTAGACTGGGTGGAGAGAGAGGGATGGAGTGAGCTATGGAAGGGTAGGAGGGAGAAAGAGTGAACAAGGGTGGGAGAGTGAGAGAGGGGGAGGGAGAGTGGGTGGTTTACTGAGTGTGAAACAGAGAAGTGTGTGTTTGAGACAGACCAGGCTCTGTGTGTGTGTGTTTCCTGTTGAAGAGCCACTCTTGTTCCACAAACATAGCGTAGGGATCCGTTCCAGCCTTATAACAACAGCCCCTTATACACTACACACACAACTATACATGCACACACACACGGAGCACAGTCTGTACGGATTTGATCCCCTGATTATTTCACATGGAGATATATGGGTATGTATTTATGTATTTGTTTCCCTCCACTCCTCTAGGCACAGGTTAGGAAATCACCCTCTGTTGCCCCGGAAACTATGAAGGCGGAACCTGAGGGCAAGGTGAAAGGTGAGAATGAGGGGCCTGGGATCTACTAGATTCTCATTGGACAGTCTGTCTCACTTCCTGATTCATACCTAGAATAAGATAACTATGCTGAGTCTCTTGATTTGCTAGAAATACACTTTTGGGATTCAGAGTTTCTCTTTGTTCTGACTGGTTCTCAGGCCGTGAGCTGTGTAAAGTCATCTTCCCGTACGACGCCCAGAACGAAGACGAGCTGTCAATCAAAGAGGGAGAGATCATCTCCATCATTAACAGGGTGTGTGTGTGTATGCAGGGGAGCTTTTAGAAGTGGGGGGGTATAATTATCATTATTTATTTTTTATCCAGTTGGATTAATACTCCAAACAGCCTACCCGACCGTTTGGAGGCGTCCGCATGGTCCTAAAGCACACTGTTGCCTCGTTTTGTATCACATTCCAATGATTAAACTCAAGGGGACAAAAATGCAATTTCAGAATGTGGGGGTACATGTTGCACCCGTGTGTGTGTGTGTGTGTGTGTGTGTGTGTGTGTGTGTGTGTGTGTGTGTGTGTGTGTGTGTGTGTGTGTGTGTGTGTGTGTGTGTGTGAGTGTGTGAGATAGAGGTGTGTGCGTGCGTATAACCTGCGTATGTGAATTCTGTGTGTTGTAGGACTGTGCTGACGCGGGGTGGTGGATGGGGGAGGTAGGGGGGAGAAAGGGAGTCTTCCCTGATAACTTTGTCAAGCTGCTAATTCCTGATGTAGAGAAAGAGGTAAGACACACAATAGAATTGGATTTATGCTGTTTTGGCAGTGTTCAAGGAAGGAAATTCCATGAGAGCAAAATTACTTTGTGCGTGTGCACGTGTGTGTTTGCAGAGACCAAAGAAGCCGCCTCCCCCCAGTGCCCCCTCAGCTAAACACACCACAGGTAATCCCCCTGTCCTCACCTCTCTTTTCCTCTCCTCTCTTCCCTTTTCTCCCCTAATCTCCATCCTCTATCGCCATCCTCTATTACTCCTCTATCTCAATCCTCCATCTCAATGCTCTATTTCCATCCTCTATCTCCTCTCTCAATCCTCTATCTCCATCCTCTATCTCAATAATATCTCTCCTCTATCTCCATCCTCTCTCCTTTATCTCCATCCTCTATCTCATTCCTCTATCTCTCCTCTCTCAATCCTCTATCTCAATCCTCTATCTCCGTCCTCTATCTCCATCCTCTCTTAATCCTCTATCGCCATCCTCTCTCCTCTGTCGCAATCCTCTCTCCATCCTCTATCTCCCATCCTCTCCTCTGTTGCAATCCTCTCTTCATCCTCTATCGCCATCCTCTATCTCTATCCTCTATCTCTCCTCTATCTCAATCCTTTGTCTCTCCTCTCTCTGCTCTTCTCCGCTCAGACACTGGTACCGTTTTGTGTGCGTCTCAATCCTCTCTCTATCTCCATGTCCGCTCCTCTATTTTCTGTGTGTGTTTAAGGGAGAGAGGCAGAAACCGTTAGCTATGGAGATCATTAAACCAGACAGATAGACAGAGATAGAACGAGAGAGAACCAAAGATCTAGGGAGGAGTGTCAGTAATGTCTCCCTGAGTTGACCCCTGACCCCTGTGTGACCTGTAGAGAAAAGATCGGAAGTCAGAAAGGTACCCCCGGAGCGCCCCGAGCACCTGCCTCATAGACCACCTGATGACAACAAAGGTACTATAGTACTACTACAAATACTAAACTCTGCCTCACAGATCTGATGACAACAGAGGTACTCCCATACTACTACCACAGTACTACTATTATACAACTACTACTATACTACAACTACTACCAATACTATACTGCACTATTCCAGTATGATCTGCTATGCCTGCTGCAGCCTGACTACTGCTCTCTCTGACTACTACCCTACATGGCTATTCAGCCTGCTTGGGTTCCTATTCAGCCTGCTTGGGTTCCTATTCAGCCTGCTTGGGTTCCTATTCAGCCTGCTTGGGTTCCTATTCAGCCTGCTTGGGCCTTATGCTGCAGCTCTCCCCACCTCTTCAGCTGGCTGACACCTCACCTCTATGTTGACCGTGTGTGACTGTATGTATGACGTTCCCATTCAGAGACCTACTATTTTACCCTCTCCGTATACATGTATGTGTTTGTTAACTTGTGTGTGTGTGTGTAGGTGAGGAGGTGAAGGTTGGAGAGATCCCTAAGCCCACCCTCCCATCCAAATCTCCAAAGAAGCCCCACCCACCAAAGACAAGCTCCTCCCACCTCCCTCCCCGACGCCCTGACAGACCTGAGAGACCTCCTACTGTACCGTCAGTACACACACACACACACACACACACACACCCCCACACATACACACACACACACAAATCAACACACACTAAAGTTGTTGTTTGGTCTACCTGTTCAGGTGCGAGAGCCCTAAGTTTGAGGGTGGGGCTGTGACTCCAGATCCTGCCTCTGACAGGTCAAAAGATATTGGTGAGTTTGACAGGACAAGGGGCCAATCAGGGTCAGTTTGACAGTTATGTGGCCGGACATTAGTCCAGTCAGAGCAGGGGAGTCGGCTGACTCAAGAGACAGAGGTTTGGCTTTATCTCTCTTTCTCTCTTCCTCTCTCTGTCCATATGCAAGGAATTAGCAACCCTAGCCTTCTTATAGATCAGGGCACTGTGTATGTGTTTGTTTGTTTGTTTGATTGCCTAGTCTCTGGTTAAATGTTAGAATTGTTCCTATAGATTAGCATTATAATGTGTGTGTGTGTGTGTGTGTGTGTGTGTGTGTGTAGATGTGGTTGACTTGGACTCTGTAGTCTTGTCTACAGAAAAACTAAACCATCTGACCGCAATGAGACCAAGAGTCCTCGACCGCAGACCACGCTCCCAGATCATCAGCACAGTGAGTATACACACACACACACACGGGGCCATGCGCAGACCTTTGGTGGGGCCGGTGCTCAACGTAGCTGCTGCTCAGTGCTCTACTGCCGCTTCCCCCTCCTTGATCAGCGATGAAGCTTCTGTCTGGTGTGGCCTACAGACTTCATGTTGTACACAAAGGACATGGTCAACATTCCATGCGTCAGAAGGCTATTAAGCCTAAGCACGATTTCATGTTCTTTTTTCAGGAGGGGAGTTAGGTTACATGCAGCCATTTACATGTTGTACACAAAAGACATGAGCAACATGTTCCTATAAACTCGCAGATCGTTTTTTTTGCCCCAATGCAAAACTCAAGTGAGGAGTTGCATGCAGCTATCTAGACAGGATATCAAACACAAGCAAGACACAGACAGTCAAAGTAGTCATGTTCTTTTTCAGCAACTCTGGGTAATGGTTATTATATGGCAGCCACTACAAAGATTAGCCTACATCGTCACACAAAACGCAGATTGTTTTTGCTCCAATTTATTTATTTATTTTTTATTTCACCTTTATTTAACCAGGTAGGCTAGTTGAGAACAAGTTCTCATTTACAACTGCGACCTGGCCAAGATAAAGCATAGCAGTGTGAGCAGACAACACAGAGTTACACATGCAATGTGCACGGACTGCATCCTGCTTTGTGCAACTGCAATATCCATTACAACAGACAGAGATGGTTGTAACCGTCATAATAGCCTGGCATGTTTGTTGAAATCACCGCAGAGTTTTTATTTTAGCTGTTCAGAAATAAGAGGCAGAGATACAGCAGGCTACATCATCCTGGTTCAGAAGAGGGTGAGGAAAGAGAGCACGAAGGGAGCAGCAGCTACTCAGAACAGAATGTGTGTTAAATAATACATGTGCAGAACGTGATCTGGACCCATAGCTTCAGAAAAACAGGTTAGCAGAGGGGCGGGGCGGGGGCAAAAACTCAGCCACGGCCAAATGTATTTTACTTAAAGCTAGAATCCTTAATTGAAACAATAACAAATTCCTAGATAGAGCTATAGATGCAAGGACTGACCATCCATGATATCAAATGTATAGTTTTAACCATGTTTTGAAGCTTTTCATTGTTTGTTTATATTTACATTGTTTACAAACATTGGAGTTAAACAAGCTTATATTTTGGGTCCTGATGGGGTATGACAGTTGAACTAAGCTCTTGAGGCATTTCTAAGTTATATTCTTCAAGGATCAATGAGTACATATCATTCATTTCTAAGTCCAAAAAGGATGTAGCAACTAAGATTCCAGCTTAAATTCCATTCATCCTTTTCTACTGTTCCTCTAGACAAACTCTCCATTATTTGTTTTAACAGAAGGCTACATTTTTTGCAAAAACACACTGACTCATCACACATTGTAGACTAGAAGTGAATTTATGCTTGCTCCAGCGATGCGGAGGCTCCATACTGAGGGTGTGACGTAATTGCGGAGCCCCTGGAGGCTTGCAGAGGCCAAATCGAGTTCCATACTGCATCACCGTGTGCCTACCAAATTTTGTAACAATGTGGCTCCTCCGTATAGCTCCGCATTGACATGATTGGTTGACGGTAGGTGGGGGGTGGAGTTCCTGTATAAACACACTTCCTTGACAACATCCTTCACAACAGCTCTGCTCTGATTCGCAAAGCGCAAGAAGTATGAATGTCCTAACTTCTACAGAGGCTGTATCGCAGTAAATGCTGTACGGCCAATGCAGACTCCGGATTGACCATGCAGCGCCTTTAAGAAACCTATAACTAAAGATTAAAGGGAGATAGGTTAAGTATCTTTGCTATAACCACTACTGGAGTGGGCTATCATCGGATCATCGCTAATGTCGGCTAGATGAATCAGCTATTTATCTAGGCTATGCTTTCAAAACAAGCTAGTCTTGACTTGATTTGAATTTGTTCTGCTACTGACAGTCGGACTGCAGTTGCCTCCTTCCCTGTACCTGACCGTGAGACAGCACATGCTAGCAACTCCAAAGTAACCTACTACTGATGATTTTAATTTCAAACTCACTCCCTATGCTGGTGCATCGCTCCTGCATGAAACGAGGATGAGTCGGGGGAGGGGACATTATGAGATTCTGAGTTTATGTGAAGTCATCTAGTTTGATAGTCAAATCATTCGAGATTCAGAGTTTATGAGAAGTCATCTAGTTTCATAGTCAAATCATTTTTTAATAAAAAGAGCAGGTGCTCCAACACCCATAGGGCTCTATCTGTGCACGTGCCTGCACACACACACACACACACACACACACACACACACACACACACACACACACACACACACACACACACACACACACACACACACACACATACTTTTTCCCGTAACATGTTGATGACACCCTTCTCTCGCTCTCTACTTCCTCTCCTCTTCTCTCCCAGTCTTCTCTGTCCAGTATTGACTTGCTGAACTTTCCTGCGGTGGAGGAGGAGAAGAGTGAGAAGGACAGAGAGAAGGAGGAGGAGCAGGACTCCTTATGTCCAAGACCAGTAGATGTCTCTAAGAGGAAAGCACTTCCCACTATCACTGTAAGAATTGTTTTCATGATTAACCTGCATCTTAGCTGTGAATCAGAGTGGGCGTTGTGTGTGTGTGTATACCCAGAGGGTTATACTACAAAGCAGGACAATCAATTTAGCCAAATAACTTTGATAAACATTGAGAAATAAAAAAGGTTTCAGGTTCCTTAATGAACCTAGACTTGGAAATGGGTAGCTATAGAACAATATAATCAATCCATGCCCATTTCAAGCATATTTTCCTAATACATTTGAAGTTTTTAATAAAAATGTAAGTAGCTGGCTAACTCATGAATCCTGATTTGTGATAAACCCCACAGGTACCTGACAGTAAGTTAGCTGGCTAACTCATGAATCCTGATTTGTGATAAACCCCACAGGTACCTGACAGTAAGTTAGCTGGCTAACTCATGAATCCTGATTTGTGATAAACCCCACAGGTACCTGACAGTAAGTGTCTGCTGCCCCCCAAGCCTGCGGTCCTCCCCCCACTTTCCACAGGAAGCCTGGCCCTCCACTCAACAAGCCCACCCCCTTCAACTGTAAACCACACCGCTTTCGGTTTAAGCCCTTCCCCCGAGCGTAGGCCGACACCCACCCTGGAGGAGCTGAGAGGACAGCTTAGAGAGCTGAGAGCCTCCGTAGAACTGCTGAAGAGCCAACACAGGTAGGGGTGTGTGTGTGTTAATAGTGTGTGCGTGTGCATTTGAGATTGCGTGTGTGTGTGTTAATAGTGTGTGCGTGTGTTGTCTCTGTCCCAGGCAGGAGATGAAGCAGTTGTCTAGTGACCTGGAAGAGGAGAAGAGGATTCGCATTACTCTACAGGTGAATACACACACACATACACACACACACATGGTGATGCTCCCTGTCTAGTGCTTAACAACATGCATTCACTACTGATACAATTTCATCTTATCTATACATTTGGTGTTTGTGTTTTTCAGATAGAGGTGGAGCAGATTAAGAAGAGTTTAGCTAAATGACCCTTCATCCCTCCGCTGCGCACACTGATGACATCACCACACACTGCAGCCAGAGTTTAACATCATCCTGAGGCAGGGTTCTAGTTTGTGCCAAAAAACAACAACAAAAATGACAGACGATCCCAATCCCTCACCCAGTCTGTTAGTTTGTTTGTGTTGAAAAGGCTTGTTTATTTGTTTGTTTACTGCAATCTGATTGGAGTGCTCTGCATCAGGGGAGTGGCCTCAAGTTCTCACCTGTCTGTCACCACGGTACTCAAAACACCTGGAACACCTATTCCTCCTCTTTGTGTCTGTGTGTGTCAAATTACAAGGTTTCCATTGCAACCCCTCACTGTGGCCTTCCTTCCGGTTTTAGACTCCTTCCTTCCTTCCCTCCTTCCTTTCTTTCTTTCTTTCTTTCTTTCAGATGACAAAGACAAAGTGTCTTGTTTTTTTCTTGGCCATTGCTCTCCAGGAAAGTAAAATAGACTTTTATATTCCAGTGTTCTAAAGATGAAGAGTATGGATGTGTGCCGATTTTAATAAAAAAACATCAACCAAGCTGTTTCCGTGTGCCTCTGTCTGTCCCCCTACCCCCAGGGAGAGCCACGGTATCAGTTACTGTGTCTCTGATAACCCAACCTGGACACACACACACACACACACACACGTGTGTGCATTGGTTTTGTGTGTGAGCGTATGTGTGTGTGTGTCTAGTGCCACTCCACTGCTCTTTACTCTGTTGATTCAGTTAATTAGTCTGGTAGAACATGACTGAGTCTCCATAGAGCACTGGACACACACACACACACGCACACAGGCTGCTGTTTTCTTGCTTGTTTAAACTGCTGTATTTGCTGTGTGTGTATGTTTTGTAGGCAAGTGTGTGTTACCATCTCTGTCTCTTCAGGTAGTGTGTGTGTGCGTGCATTTGTGTGTGTCTTTGCGCATGTGTGTTGCTTCGACTAAAGACAGAGATCGTGTGCGACAGGTCCAGAATGTCCTCGGGGCAGTGGACATAACTCGAAATAACTTGACTGTGTGTGTGAGTGTTGGCTGGCTAGCTGGGGGTGTCAGATCAGAGGACAGACAGTGTTTTATATTTAGCTGCAGCGGCAGCAGCACCTCAGCCCTGCTAGAGAGCTCTACAACCCAACTGTCTATGTGTGCTGTTCAAGTACCTCTGGGAAGTATAAGCTGTTTTGAAGAGCGTGTGTGAGTGTGTGTGTTGTAGAAGGACAGAGCCTGAGGAGATGCACATACCCCGTCCAGACCAGCGTGTGAGTATTTGTGGGAACAAGCGGTGCAGCGTCTGACGGAACCGGAGAGGAGAGGTCTGGATCGACAGATTCACACGCTCCACCGGGCACTAGGCAGCGGACAGCCGGTTTGCTGACTTTCTGATTGTTGACACATTTTCTCAGAGCCATCATATAACTCTCTTTCTCTCTCTCTCGCTCGCTCACTACTCCCCCCCTCGTCTCTGTGTGATAGTGTTGAACTAGCCTGATCTGGTCTGGTTGGTAACACAGTAAGGTAATGATGTGTGAGGTGCAGTCAGTGGACAGACTCAGACCCACACGACTCCCCAGGCAACAGATGCACTGAGACACTAGCTCAGCTCCAATCCTCAGGAGGAGAGGAAAACCAAGGAAGAGCGAGACGAACTCCGCTTTCACCCCTGGGGCCATGGACACGGCTGGTCAGAGTGCGCCGGCGACCGAGGCAGGGGGAGAGGGTCGAGGAGGAGGGGGGGAGAGTCGCGAGGGAGTGTTTGTAGGGTCTGTGGACCGGGAGAATGTGTCCAGCCCAAGCCCCTCCACCAAGCAGCGGTCCCTGAGGGCAGTCTATGTGCTGAACGATGGGCTGAAGGCAGTGCTGGCGACCAGCCCCGAGTCGGGGGCACTCCAGTGTCTGCAGAGAGCCTGTGATGCAGAGAGCGCTCTGCTGACCACCGTCACCTTCGGACGACTGGACTTTGGAGAGACCTCGGTGCTGGACACCTTCTATGATGCAGGTTTGTGTGTGTGTGTCATTATTATTTTTCACAATCATTTCAACAGTTGAAGTTGAGTTTTGATCTGCTCCTGGGGTTTTTGAAAAATGCTTTTTGCAGGAAGAAAGGTTACAATACATGATATTTGTAAAGTTATGAGCAGCTTTAGCCAGGTTAAAGAAGATTGAGATTCATAATATATCGGTAATAGGATTTGTCATTGTTTTATTGTGATGATGAACTCACGCAGTATGCACACGTGGTGAACAGACTGGCAAGATAATGACTCGAACAATCCACGAGGGCGCGCAGGAAAACATGCAGCAACACATAGATACCAATTTATTTATTTATTTATTACAAAGGATTTTTTCAAATATGTAAAAATATTCCAAGACTGGAAGCTGTATAAGAAAATATATAGACAAACTTAATAGTTTACTTTATCTTACAGCATATTATTTATGCAGCAACGAACACCAAGGCCACATGTTATTTCCTTGTTCTGGTCTGGTGTCCTGACCTTAACCCTACTAACCCCTGCCCTATCCCTACCTGCCTGCAAGCTCTCCAGGAACACATTGCCTGCCTGCCAGCCGGAAATATGACTATCTGGTGTGTGTGTGTGTGTGCCTGCACGCTTGTGTGTGACAGACTGGCCTTGTTGCGTGTGCCGTTGGTATCATGCTGTGTTGACCCACTTCCTAGTAACACGTGATGTGTTTGTTATATGGGTCGGCTTACAATATTAACTGTCATGATGATGATGATGATGATGATGATGATGATGATGGCTATGACACACTGACATGTTCTGCTGCGTTCTCTCACTCCCTCGCACTCTCTAATAAGACACAAGGAGTCGACACGCGTGTGCGGCAGCATGGCTGTGTAAGATGATCCTCAGACTGCTTTCATTTCTATTTATACCATACCATTATGTTGTCCACACCTCGCCTACAGCTGCTCCCGAGCCGGGTGACCAAACATCAACACCAGGGCTGCCATCGGTAGGCAGGAAACAGAACAAAACATTTTCCAACAGAGGATATACTAACGTTACCTGAACTTCTCCAACAAGAAGCGCTAAATTTGATTTATCTTGTCAAAAATGTGGCTAGGTTAAAACCTACTGAACACAACTCTGAAGAACGGCAATACTTGTCAGCACTACCACCATAATACAGACACTACCACCATAATACAGACACTACCACTATAATACAGACACTACCACTACAATACAGACACTACCACTACAATACAGACACTACCACTATAATACAGACACTACCACCATAACACAGACACTACAACTATAATACAGACACTACCACTACAATACAGACACTACCACTATAATACAGACACTACCACTATAATACAGACACTACCACCATAATACAGACACTACCACTATAATACAGACACTACCACTACAATACAGACACTACCACTATAATACAGACACTACCACTATAATACAGACACTACCACTACAATACAGACACTACCACTATAATACAGACACTACCACTATAATACAGACACTACCACCATAATACAGACACTACCACCATAATACAGACACTACCACCATAATACAGACACTACCACCATAATACAGACACTACCACCATAATACAGACACTACCACCATAATACAGACACTACCACCATAATACAGACACTACCACTACAATACAGACACTACCACAGATACTACCAATATAATACAGACACTACCACTATAATACAGACACTACCACTATAATACAGACACTACCACTACAATACAGACACTACCACTATAATACAGATACTACCAATATAATACAGACACTACCACTATAATACAGACACTACCACTATAATACAGACACTACCACTATAATACAGACACTACCAATATAATACAGACACTACCAATATAATACAGACACTACCACTATAATACAGACATTACCACTAAAATATCAACACTACCACTACAATACAGACATTACCACTATAATACAGACACTACACTACCACTACAATACAGACATTAACACTGTAATACAGACACTGCCACGATAATACAGACACTACTACTACAATACAGAAACAACCACTACAATACAGACACTACCACTATAATACAGACACTACCACTACAATATGGATACCACCACTACAACACAGACACTACACCACCAATACAATAGAGACACTACCACTACAATACACACACTACACTAACACTACAATACAGACACTACCACTACAAAACAGACGCTACCACTACAATACATATACTACCACTACCACTACAAAACAGACGCTACCACTACAATACATATACTACCACTACCACTACAAAACAGACGCTACCACTACAATACATATACTACCACTACAGAACAGACATTACCACTATAATACAGACACTACACTACCACTAAAATACAGACACTACACTACCAATATTTTTTATTTAACCTTTATTTAACCAGGCAAGTCAGTTAAGAACAAATTCTTATTTTCAATGACGGCCTAGGAACAGTGGGTTAACTGCCTGTTCAGGGGCAGAACGACAGATTTGTACCTTGTCAGCTTGGGGATTTGAACTTGCCATCTTCCAGTTACTAGTCCAAGGCCCTAACCACTCGGCTACCCTGCCGCCCCATAATACAGACACTACACTACCACTACAAAACTGGCACTACACTACCACTACAATACAGACACCACATTACCACTATAATACAGACACTACCACTATAATACAGGCACTACTTTACCACCATAATACAGACACTACACTACCACTATAATACAGACACTACACTACCACTACAATACAGACACTACCACTACAATACAGACACTACCACCACAATACAGACACTACCACGATAATACAGACACTACACTCCCACAATAATACAGACACTACACTCCCACTATAATACAGACACTACACTACCACTACAAGACAGACACCACACTACCACTACAAGACAGACACTACCACTATAATACAAGCACTACACTACAATACAGACACTACCACTACAATACAGACACTACCACAACAATACAGACGCTACACTACCACTGCAATACAGACACTACACTACAATACAGACACTACCACTATAATACAGACACTACACTACCACTACAATACAGGCACTACCACTATATACAGACACTACACTACGACTACAATACAGACAATACCACTATAATACAGACACTACACTACCACTATAATACAGACACGACCACTATAATACTGACAATACACTACCACTACAATACAGACACTACAATACCACTACAATACAGACACTACCACTACAATACAGACACTACACTACCACTACAATACAGACACTACCACTACAATACAGACACTACCACTACAACACAGACACTACCACTACAATACAGACACTACACTACCACTACAATACAGACACTACCACTACAATACAGACATTACCACTACAATACAGACTCTACCACTACAATACAGGCACTACCACTATAAAACAGACACTACACTACAACTACAATACAGACACTACAATACCACTACAATACAGACACTACCACTATATACAGACACTACCCTACGACTACAATACAGACACTAAACCTACAATACAGACACTACACTACGACTACAATACAGACACTACCACTACAATACAGACACTACCACCACAATACAGACACTACCACGATAATACAGACACTACACTCCTACGATAATACAGACACTACACTCCCACTATAATACAGACACCACACTACCACTACAAGACAGACACCACACTACCACTACAAGACAGACACTACCACTATAATACAAGCACTACACTACAATACAGACCCTACCACTACAATACAGATACAACACTACCACTGCAATACAGACACTACCACTACAATACAGACACTATCACTATAATACAGACTCTACACTACCACTACAATACAGGCACTACCACTCCAATACAAACACTAGCACTACAATACAGACACTACACTACCACTACAATACAGACACTACAATAACACTACAATACAAACACAAACACTACAATACAGACACAAACACTACAACACAGACACCACCACTACAATACAGACACTACACTACCACTACAATACAGACACTACCACTACAATACAGGCACTACCACTATAATACAGACACTACACTACCACTACAATACAGACACTACAATACCACTACAATACTAACACTACAATACAGACACTAACACTACAACACAGACACTAACACTACAATACAGATACTACACTACCACTACAATACAGGCACAACCACTATAATACAGACACTACACTACCACTACAATACAGGCACTACCACTATATACAGACACTACAATACAGATACTACAACTACAATACAGACACTACCACTACAATACAGACACTACCACTATAATACAGAACCTACAGTACCACTACAATACAGGCACTACCACTATAATACAGACACTACACTACCACTACAATACAGACAATACCACCGAAAGACAGACACTACCACTATAATACAGACACTACACTACCACTATAATAGAGACACTACACTACCACTACAATACAGACACTACAATACCACTACAATACAAACACAAACACTACAATACAGACACTAACACTACAACACAGACACTACCACTACAATACAGACACTACACTACCACTACAATACAGACACTACCACTACGATACAGACACTACCACTACAATACAGGCACTACCACTATAATACAGACACTACACTACCACTACAATACAGACACTACAATACCACTACAATACAGACACTAACACTACAATACAGACACTAACACTACAACACAGACACTACCACTACAACACAGACACTACCACTACAATACAGACACTACACTACCACTACAATACAGACACTACCACTACAATACAGACATTACCACTACAATACAGACACTACCACTATATACAGACACTACACTACGACTACAATACAGACACTAATACTACAATACAGACAGTACACTACGACTACAATACAGACACTACCACTACAATACAGACACTACCACTACAATACAGACACTACACTACCACTACAATACAGACACTACCACTACAATACAGACATTACCACTACAATACATACACTACCACTATATACAGACACTACCACTATATACAGACACTACACTACGACTACAATACAGACACTAAAACTACAATACAGACAGTACACTACGACTACAATACAGACACTACCACTACAATACAGACACTACACTACCACTACAATACAGACACTACCACCACAATACAGACACTACACTCCCACGATAATACAGACACTACACTCCCACTATAATACAGACACTACACTACCACTACAATACAGACACTACCACTACAATACAGACATTACCACTACAATACATACACTACCACTATATACAGACACTACCACTATATACAGACACTACACTACGACTACAATACAGACACTAAAACTACAATACAGACAGTACACTACGACTACAATACAGACACTACCACTATAATACAAGCACTACACTACAATACAGACCCTACCACTACAATACAGAAACAACACTACCACTGCAATACAGACACTACCACTACAATACAGACACTATCACTATAATACAGACTCTACACTACCACTACAATACAGGCAATACACTACCACTACAATACATACACTACAATACAGACACTACCACTACAACACAGACACTACCACAACAATACAGACACTACACTACCACTACAATACAGACATTACCACTACAATACAGACACTAGCACTACAATACAGACACTACACTAACACTGCAACACAGACAGTACCACTACAAAACTCACACTACCACTACAATACAGACACTACAATACCACTACAATACAGACACTACCACTGCAATACAGACACTACCACTACAATACAGACACTACCACTATAATACAGACATTACACTACCACTACAATACAGGCACGACGACTATATACAGACACTACACTACAATACAGATACTACACTACCACTACAATACAGACAGTACCACTACAAAACTCACACTACCACTACAATACAGACACTACAATACCACTACAATACAGACACTAACACTACAATACAGACACTACCACTACAATACAGACAGTACACTACCACTGCAATACTGACACTACACTACAATACAGACACTAAACTACCACTACAATACAGACACTACCACTACAATACAGACATTGCCACTACAATACAGACACTACCACTACAATACAGACACTACACTACCACTGCAATACAGACACTACACTACAATACAGACACTACCACTATAATACAGACATGACCACTATAATACAGAAACTACCACGATAATACAGACACTACCACAATAATACAGACACTACCACTACAATACATACATTATCACTACAATAGAGACACTACACTACCACTAAAAAACAGACACTGCCACTACAATACAGAAACTACCATTACAATACTCACACTAACACTACAATACAGACACTACCACTATAATACAGACACTACACTACCACTACAATACAGGCACTACCACTATAATACAGACACTACACTACCACTACAATACAGACACTACAATACCACTACAATACAGACACTAACACTACAATACAGACACTACCACTACAATACAGACACTACACTACCACTACAATACAGACACTACCACTACAATACAGACACTACCACTACAATACAGACACTACACTACCACTGCAATACAGACACTACATTACAATACAGACACTACCACTACAATACAGACACTACCACTACAATACAGACACTACACTACCACTGCAATACAGACACTACATTACAATACAGACATTACCACTACAATACAGACACTACACTACCACTACAATACAGACACTACCACTACAATACTCACACTACCACTACAATACAGACACTGACACTATAATACAGCCACTACACTACCACTACAATACAGGCACTACCACTATAATACAGACACTACACTACCACTACAATACAGACACTACCACTACAATACAGACACTTCCACCACAATACAGATACTACACTACCACTACAATACTCGCACTACCACTACAATACTCACACTACCACTACAATACAGACACTACCACTACAATACAGACACTACCACTACAATACAGACACTACCACTATAATACAGACACTACACTACCACTACAATACAGGCACTACCACTATAATACAGACACTACACTACCACTACAATACAGATGCTACCACTACAATACAGGCACTACACTACCAGACTACACTACTACCACTACAATACAGGCACTACCACTATAATACAGACACTACACTACCACTTCAAGACAGACACTACTACCACTACAAGACATACACTACCACTACAAGACAGACACTACCACTATAATACAGACACTACCACTATAATACAGACACTACACTACCACTATAATACAGACCCTACACTACCACTACAATACAGACACTACCACTACAACACAGACACTACCACTACAATACAGACACTACACTACCACTACAATACAGACACTACCACTACAATACAGACACTACCACTACAATACAGGCACTACCACTATAATATAGACACTACACTACCACTACAATACAGACACTACAATACCACTACAATACAGACACTACAATACCACTACAATACAGACACTAACACAACAACACAGACACTAACACAACAACACAGACACTACCACTACAACACAGACACTACCACTACAATACAGACACTACACTACCACTACAATACAGACACTACCATTACAATACAGACATTACCACTACAATACAGACACTACCACTATATACAGACACTACACTTACGACTACAATACAGACACTAATACTACAATACAGACAGTACACTACGACTACAATACAGACACTACACTACCACTACAAGACAGACACCACACTACCACTACAAGACAGACACTACCACTATAATACAAGCACTACACTACAATACAGACCCTACCACTACAATACAGATACAACACTACCACTGCAATACAGACACTACCACTACAATACAGACACTACCACTATAATACAGACAATACACTAGCACTACAATACAGACACTACAATACAGACACTACCACTACAACACAGACACTACCACTACAATACAGACACTACACTACCACTACAATACAGACACTACAGACACTACACTACCACTGCAATACAGACACTACCACTACAATACCACTACAATACAGACACTACCACTACAATACAGACACTACACTACCACTACAATACACTACAATACAGACACCCCCACTACAATACAGATACTACACTACCACTACAATGCAGACACTACCACTACAATACAGACACTACCACTACAATACAGACACTACCACTATAATACAGACACTACACTACCACTACAATACAGACACTACCACTACAATACAGACACTACACAATACAGACACTACACTACAATACAGACACTACACTACTACTACAATACAGACAGCACCACTACAAAACTCACACTACCACTACAATACAGACACTACAATACCACTACAATACAGACACTAACACTACAATACAGACACTAACACTACAATACAGACACTACCACTACAATACAGACACTACACTACCACTACAATACAGACACTACCACTACAATACAGACACTACCACTACAATACAGACAGACAGCAATACAGACACTACCACAAAGACAGCAGACACTACTACAATACAGACACTACCACTACAATACAGACACTAAACTACAGACACTACAATACAGACACTACCACTACAATACAGACATTGCCACTACAATACAGACACTACCACTACAATACAGACAGACACTACCACTACAATACAGACACTACACTACCACTACAATACAGACACTACCACTATAATACAGACACTACACTACCACTACAATACAGGCACTACCACTAATACAGACACTACACTACCACTACAATACAGACAATACCACTATAATACAGACACTACACTACCACTATAATACAGAAACTACCACTACAATACAGACACTACAATACAGACACTACCACTACAACACAGACACTATCACTATAATACAGACACTACACTACCACTACAATACAGTCACTACACTACCACTACAATACAGACACTACCACTACAATACAGACACTACCACTACAATACAGACACTGCCACTACAATACAGACACTACCACTACAATACAGACACTACACTACCACTACAATACAGACACTACAGCACTGCAATACAGACACTACCACTGCAATACAGACACTACACTATGACTACAATACAGACACTACCACTACAATACAATATACTACACTACCACTACAATACAGGACACTAATCACTATAATACAGACACTACACTACCACTACAATACAGGACACTACCACTACCACTACAATACCACTACAATACAGATACTAACCACTACAATACAGACACTACCACTACAATACAGACACTACCACTATAATACAGACACTACACTACCACTACAATACAGACAATACCACTGAAAGACAGACACTACCACTATAATACAGACACTACACTACCACTTACAATACAGACCACTACCACTACAATACCACTACAACCACACAGACACTACCACAATACAGACACTACAATACAGACACACTACAATACAGACACTACTACACTACAATACAGACAAACTACACTACCACTACAATACATACACTACAATACAGACACTACAATACAGACACAGACACTACCACTACAATACAGACACTACCACTACAATACAGACATTACCACTACAATACAGACACTAGCACTACAATACAGACACTACACTACCACTGCAATACAGACAAAACTCAGACACTACCACTACAATACAGACACTACACTACCACTACAATACAGACACTACCACTGCAATACAGACACTACCACTACAATACAGACACTACCACTACAATACAGACACTACACTACCACTACAATACAGACACTACCACTACAATACAGACACTACACTACAATACAGACACTACCACTACAATACAGACACTACCACTACAATACAGACACTACACTACCACTACAATACAGACACTACACTACCACTACAATACAGACACTACCACTACAATACAGACACTACCACTACAATACAGACACTACACTACCACTGCAATACTGACACTACACTACAATACAGACACTACACTACCACTGCAATACAGACACTACCACTGAAATACAGACACTACCACTACAATACAGACACTACACTCCCACTATAATACAGACACTACACTACCACTACAATACAGACACTAACCCTACAATACAGACACTACCACTATAATACAGACATGACCACTATAATACAGAAACTACCACGATAATACAGACACTACCACAATAATACAGACACTACCACTACAATACATACATTATCACTACAATAGAGACACTACACTACCACTAAAAAACAGACACTGCCACTACAATACAGAAACTACCATTACAGAACTACTACAGACACTAACACTACAATACAGACACTACCACTATAATACAGACACTACACTACCACTACAATACAGGCACTACCACTATAATACAGACACTACACTACCACTACAATACAGACACTACAATACCACTACAATACAGACACTAACACTACAATACAGACACTACCACTACAATACAGACACTACACTACCACTACAATACAGACACTACCACTACAATACAGACACTACCACTACAATACAGACACAACACTACCACTGCAATACAGACACTACATTACAATACAGACATTACCACTACAATACAGACACTACACTACCACTACAATACAGACACTACCACTACAATACAGACACAACACTACCACTGCAATACAGACACTACATTACAATACAGACATTACCACTACAATACAGACACTACACTACCACTACAATACAGACACTACCACTACAATACTCACACTACCACTACAATACAGACACTGACACTATAATACAGCCACTACACTACCACTACAATACAGGCACTACCACTAAAATACAGACACTACACTATCACTACAATACAGACACTACCACTACACTACAGACACTACCACTATAATACAGATACTACACTACCACTACAATACAGACACTACACTACCACTACAATACAGACACTACCACTACAATACAGACACTACCACTACAATACAGACACTACCACTACAATACAGACACTACCACTATAATACAGACACTACACTACCACTACAATACAGGCACTACCACTATAATACAGACACTACACTACCACTACAATACAGATGCTACACTACAATACAGGCACTACACTACCACTACAATACAGGCACTACCACTATAATACAGACACTACACTACCACTTCAAGACAGACACTACGACTACAAGACATACACTACCACTACAAGACAGACACTACCACTATAATACAGACACTACCACTATAATACAGACACTACACTACCACTATAATACAGACCCTACACTACCACTACAATACAGACACTACCACTACAACACAGACACTACCACTACAATACAGACACTACACTACCACTACAATACAGACACTACCACTACAATACAGACACTACCACTACAATACAGGCACTACCACTATAATATAGACACTACACTACCACTACAATACAGACACTACAATACCACTACAATACAGACACTACAATACCACTACAATACAGACACTAACACTACAACACAGACACTAACACAACAACACAGACACTACCACTACAACACAGACACTACCACTACAATACAGACACTACACTACCACTACAATACAGACACTACCATTACAATACAGACATTACCACTACAATACAGACACTACCACTATATACAGACACTACACTTACGACTACAATACAGACACTAATACTACAATACAGACAGTACACTACGACTACAATACAGACACTACACTACCACTACAAGACAGACACCACACTACCACTACAAGACAGACACTACCACTATAATACAAGCACTACACTACAATACAGACCCTACCACTACAATACAGATACAACACTACCACTGCAATACAGACACTACCACTACAATACAGACACTACCACTATAATACAGACAATACACTAGCACTACAATACAGACACTACAATACAGACACTACCACTACAACACAGACACTACCACTACAATACAGACACTACACTACCACTACAATACAGACACTAGCACTACAATACAGACACTACACTAACACTGCAACACAGACACTACAATACCACTACAATACAGACACTACCACTACAATACAGACACTACACTACCACTACAATACAGACACCCCCACTACAATACAGATACTACACTACCACTACAATGCAGACACTACCACTGCAATACAGACACTACCACTACAATACAGACACTACCACTATAATACAGACACTACACTACCACTACAATACAGACACTACCACTACAATACAGGCACTACGACTATATACAGACACGACACTACAATACAGATACTACACTACTACTACAATACAGACAGCACCACTACAAAACTCACACTACCACTACAATACAGACACTACAATACCACTACAATACAGACACTAACACTACAATACAGACACTAACACTACAACACAGACACTACCACTACAATACAGACACTACACTACCACTACAATACAGACACTACCACTACAATACAGACACTACCACTACAATACAGACAGTACACTACCACTGCAATACTGACACTACACTACAATACAGACACTAAACTAACACTACAATACAGACACTACCACTACAATACAGACATTGCCACTACAATACAGACACTACCACTACAATACAGACACTACCACGACAATACAGACGCTACACTACCACTGCAATACAGACACTACCACTATAATACAGACACTACACTACCACTACAATACAGGCACTACCACTATATACAGACACTACACTATGACTACAATACAGACAATACCACTATAATACAGACACTACACTACCACTATAATACAGAAACTACCACTACAATACAGACACTACAATACAGACACTACCACTACAACACAGACACTATCACTATAATACAGACACTACACTACCACTACAATACAGTCACTACACTACCACTACAATACAGACACTACCACTACAATACAGACACTACCACTACAATACAGACACTGCCACTACAATACAGACACTACCACTACAATACAGACACTACACTACCACTACAATACAGACACTAGCACTGCAATACAGACACTACCACTGCAATGCAGACACTACACTATGACTACAATACAGACACTACCACTACAATACATATACTACACTACCACTACAATACAGGCACAATCACTATAATACAGACACTACACTACCACTACAATACAGGCACTACCACTATATACAGACACTACACTACCACTACAATACAGACAATACCACTGAAAGACAGACACTACCACTATAATACAGACACTACACTACCATTACAATACAGACGCTACAATACCACTACAATACAAACACAAACACTACAATACAGACACTAACACTACAACACAGACACTAACACTACAACACAGACACTACCACTACAATACAGACACTACACTACCACTACAATACAGACACTGCACTACCACTACAATACAGACACTACCACTACAATACAGACATTACCACTAATATACAGACTCTACCACTACAATAAAGGCACTACACTACCACTACAATACAGACACTACAATACCACTACAATACAGACACTAACACTACAATACAGACACTAACACTACAACACAGACACTAACACTACAACACAGACACTAACACTACAACACAGACACTACCACTACAACACAGACACTACACTACCACTACAATACAGACACTACCACTACAATACAGACATTACCACTACAATACAGACTCTACCACTACAATACAGACACTACCACTATATACAGACACTACACTACGACTACAATACAGACACTAAAACTACAATACAGACAGTACACTACGACTACAATACAGACACGACCACTACAATACAGACACTACACTACCACTACAATACAGACACTACCACCACAATACAGACACTACCACGATAATACAGACACTACACTCCCACGATAATAAAGACACTACACTCCCACTATAATACAGACACTACACTACCACTACAAGACAGACACCACACTACCACTACAAGACAGACACTACCACTATAATACAAGCACTACACTACAATACAGACCCTACCACTACAATACAGACACTATCACTATAATACAGACACTACACTACCACTGCAATACAGACACTACACTACAATACAGACACTACCACTATAATACAGACATGACCACTATAATACAGAAACTACCACGATAATACAGACACTACCACAATAATACAGACACTACCACTACAATACATACATTATCACTACAATAGAGACACTACACTACCACTAAAAAACAGACACTGCCACTACAATACAGAAACTACCATTACAATACTCACACTAACACTACAATACAGACACTGCCACTATAATACAGACACTACACTACCACTACAATACAGACACTACCACTACAATACTCACACTACCACTACAATACAGGCACTACCACTATAATACAGACACTACACTACCACTACAATACAGGCACTACCACTACAATACAGATACTACACTACCACTACAATACTCACACTACCACTACAATACAGACACTACCACTACAATACAGACACTACCACTACAATACAGACACTACCACTATAATACAGACACTACACTACCACTACAATACAGGCACTACCACTATAATACAGACACTACACTACCACTACAATACAGGCACTACCACTATAATACAGACACTACACTACCACTACAATACAGACACTACAATACCACTACAATACAGACACTAACACTACAATACAGACACTACCACTACAATACAGACACTACACTACCACTACAATACAGACACTACCACTACAATACAGACACTACCACTACAATACAGACATTACCACTACAATACAGACACTACCACTACAATACAGACACTACACTACCACTGCAATACAGACACTACATTACAATACAGACACTACCACTACAATACAGACACTACCACTACAATACAGACACTACACTACCACTGCAATACAGACACTACATTACAATACAGACATTACCACTGCAATACATACATTATCACTATAATACAGACACTACACTACCACTACAATACAGACACTACCACTACAATACTCACACTACCACTACAATACAGACACTACAACTACAATACAGATACTACACTACAACTACAATACAGACACTACCACTACAATACTCACACTACCACTACAATACAGACACTGACACTATAATACAGCCACTACACTACCACTACAATACAGGCACTACCACTATAATACAGACACTACACTACCACTACAATACAGACACTACCACTACAATACAGACACTTCCACCACAATACATACACTACCACTACAATACATACATTATCACTATAATACAGACACTACACTACTACTAAAATACAGACACTACCACTACAATACAGACACTACCACTACAATACAGACACTACCACTATAATACAGACACTACACTACCACTACAATACAGGCACTACCACTATAATACAGACACTACACTACCACTACAATACAGATGCTACCACTACAATACAGGCACTACACTACCACTACAATACAGGCACTACCACTATAATACAGACACTACACTACCACTTCAAGACAGACACTACGACTACAAGACATACACTACCACTACAAGACAGACACTACCACTATAATACAGACACTACCACTATAATACAGACACTACACTACCACTATAATACAGACCCTACACTACCACTACAATACAGACACTACCACTACAACACAGACACTACCACTACAATACAGACACTACACTACCACTACAATACAGACACTACCACTACAATACAGACACTACACTACACTACTACAGACACTACCACTACAATACAGACACTACCACTACAATACAGACACTACCACTACAATACAGACACTACAGACACTAAACTAACACTACAATACAGACACTACCACTACAATACAGACATTGCCACTACAATACAGACACTACCACTACAATACAGACACTACCACGACAATACAGACGCTACACTACCACTGCAATACAGACACTACCACTATAATACAGACACTACACTACCACTACAATACAGGCACTACCACTATATACAGACACTACACTACGACTACAATACAGACAATACCACTACAATACAGACACTACACTACCACTATAATACAGACACTACCACTACAATACAGACACTACAATACAGACACTACCACTACAACACAGACACTATCACTATAATACAGACACTACACTACCACTACAATACAGTCACTACACTACCACTACAATACAGACACTACCACTACAATACAGACACTACCACTACAATACAGACACTGCCACTACAATACAGACACTACCACTACAATACAGACACTACACTACCACTACAATACAGACACTACCACTGCAATACAGACACTACCACTGCAATACAGACACTACCACTGCAATGCAGACACTACACTATGACTACAATACAGACACTACCACTACAATACATATACTACACTACCACTACAATACAGGCACAATCACTATAATACAGACACTACACTACCACTACAATACAGGCACTACCACTATATACAGACACTACAATACAGATACTACCACTACAATACAGACACTACCACTACAATACAGACACTACCACTATAATACAGACACTACACTGCCACTACAATACAGACAATACCACTGAAAGACAGACACTACCACTATAATACAGACACTACACTACCACTACAATACAGACGCTACAATACCACTACAATACAAACACAAACACTACAATACAGACACTAACACTACAACACAGACACTAACACTACAACACAGACACTACCACTACAATACAGACACTACACTACCACTACAATACAGACACTGCACTACCACTACAATACAGACACTACCACTACAATACAGACATTACCACTAATATACAGACTCTACCACTACAATACAGGCACTACACTACCACTACAATACAGACACTACAATAACACTACAATACAGACACTAACACTACAATACAGACACTAACACTACAACACAGACACTAACACTACAACACAGACACTAACACTACAACACAGACACTAACACTACAACACAGACACTAACACTACAACACAGACACTAACACTACAACACAGACACTAACACTACAACACAGACACTACCACTACAACACAGACACTACACTACCACTACAATACAGACACTACCACTACAATACAGACATTACCACTACAATACAGACTCTACCACTACAATACAGACACTACCACTATATACAGACACTACACTACGACTACAATACAGACACGACCACTACAATACAGACACTACACTACCACTACAATACAGACACTACCACCACAATACAGACACTACCACGATAATACAGACACTACACTCCCACGATAATAAAGACACTACACTCCCACTATAATACAGACACTACACTACCACTACAAGACAGACACCACACTACCACTACAAGACAGACACTACCACTATAATACAAGCACTACACTACAATACAGACCCTACCACTACAATACAGACACTATCACTATAATACAGACACTACACTACCACTGCAATACAGACACTACACTACAATACAGACACTACCACTATAATACAGACATGACCACTATAATACAGAAACTACCACGATAATACAGACACTACCACAATAATACAGACACTACCACTACAATACATACATTATCACTACAATAGAGACACTACACTACCACTAAAAAACAGACACTGCCACTACAATACAGAAACTACCATTACAATACTCACACTAACACTACAATACAGACACTGCCACTATAATACAGACACTACACTACCACTACAATACAGTCACTACCACTATAATACAGACACTACACTACCACTACAATACAGACACTACAATACCACTACAATACAGACACTAACACTACAATACAGACACTACCACTACAATACAGACACTACACTACCACTACAATACAGACACTACCACTACAATACAGACACTACCACTACAACACAGACACTACCACTACAATACAGACACTGCACTACTACTACAATACAGACACTACCACTACAATACAGACATTACCACTACAATACAGACTCTACCACTACAATACAGGCACTACCACTATAATACAGACACTACACTACCACTACAATACAGACACTACAATACCACTACAATACAGACACTAACACTACAAGACAGACACTAACACTACAACACAGACACTAACACAATAATACAGACACTACACTACCACCACAATACAGACACTACCACGATAATACAGACACTACACTCCCACGATAATACAGACACTACACTCCCACTATAATACAGACACTACACTACCACTACAAGACAGACACCACACTACCACTACAAGACAGACACTACCACTACAATACAAGCACTACACTACAATACAGACCCTTCCACTACAATACAGATACAACACTACCACTGCAATACAGACACTACCACTACAATACAGACACTATCACTATAATACAGACTCTACACTACCACTACAATACAGACACTACCACTACAACACAGACACTACCACTACAATACAGACACTACACTACCACTACAATACAGACACTACCACTACAATACAGACACTAGCACTACAATACAGACACTACACTAACACTGCAACACAGACACTACACTATGACTACAATACAGACACTCCCACTACAATACAGATACTACACTACCACTACAATACAGACACTACGACTGCAATACAGACACTACCACTATAATACAGACACTACACTACCACTACAATACAGACACTACCACTACAATACAGGCACTACGACTATATACAGACACGACACTACAATACAGATACTACACTACCACTACAATACAGACAGTACCACTACAAAACTCACACTACCACTACAATACAGACACTACAATACCACTACAATACAGACACTAACACTACAATACAGACACTAACACTACAACACAGACACTACCACTACAATACAGACATTACACTACCACTACAATACAGACACTACCACTACAATACAGACACTACCACTACAATACAGACACTACACTACCACTACACTACAATACAGACACTAAACTACCACTACAATACAGACACTACCACTACAATACAGACATTGCCACTACAATACAGACACTACCACTACAATACAGACACTACCACGACAATACAGACGCTACACTACCACTGCAATATAGACACTACACTACAATACAGACACTACCACTATAATACAGACACTACACTACCACTACAATACAGGCACTACCACTATATACAGACACTACACTACGACTACAATACAGACAATACCACTATAATACAGACACTACACTACCACTATAATACAGACACTACACTCCCACTATAATACAGACACTACACTACCACTACAAGACAGACACCACACTACCACTACAAGACAGACACTACCACTACAATACAAGCACTACACTACAATACAGACCCTTCCACTACAATACAGATACAACACTACCACTGCAATACAGACACTACCACTACAATACAGACACTATCACTATAATACAGACTCTACACTACCACTACAATACAGACACTACCACTACAACACAGACACTACCACTACAATACAGACACTACACTACCACTACAATACAGACACTACACTACCACTACAATACAGACACTACCACTACAATACAGACACTACCACTGCAACACAGACACTACACTATGACTACAATACAGACACTCCCACTACAATACAGATACTACACTACCACTACAATACAGCCACTACCACTGCAATACAGACACTACCACTATAATACAGACACTACACTACCACTACAATACAGACACTACCACTACAATACAGGCACTACACTATATACAGACACGACACTACAATACAGACACTACACTACCACTACAATACAGACACTACCACTACAATACAGACACTACCACTACAATACAGACACTACACTTCAACTACAATACAGACACTGCACTACAATACAGACACTACCACTACAATACAGACACTAAATTACTACTGCAATACAGACACAACCACTACAATACAGACACAACCACTAAAATACAGACACTACCACTATAATACAGACACTACACTAACACTACAATACAGACACTACACTACCAATACAATACAGACACTACACTACAATACAGATATTACCACTACAATACAGACACTACCGCATAATACAGACACTACTACGACAATACAGACGCTACACTACCACTGCAATATAGACACTAAACTACCACTACAATACAGACACTACCACTATAATACAGACACTACACTACCACTACAATACAGGCACTACCACTATATACAGACACTACACTACGACTACAATACAGACAATACCACTATAATACAGACACTACACTACCACTATAATACAGACACTACCACTATAATACAGACAATACACTACCACTACAATACAGACACTACAATACAGACACTACCACTACAATACAGACACTACCACTACAATACAGACACTACACTACCACTACAATACAGACACTACCGCTACAATACAGACACTGCCATTACAATACAGACACTACCACTACAATACAGACACTACACTACCACTACAATACAGACACTAACACTGCAATACAGACACTACCACTGCAATACAGACACTACCACTGCAATGCAGACACTACACTATGACTACAATACAGACACTACCACTACAATACAGATACTACACTACCACTACAATACAGGCACAACCACTATAATACAGACACTACACTACCACTACAATACAGGCACTACCACTATATACAGACACTACAATACAGATACTACCACTACAATACAGACACTACCACTACAATACAGACACTACCACTATAATACAGACACTACACTACCACTACAATACAGACACTACCACTACAATACAGACACTACCACTATACTACAGACACTACACTACCACTACAATACAGACACTACACTACCACTACAATACAGAAACTACACTACCACTACAATACAGAAACTACACTTCCACTACAATACAGACACGACACTACCACTACAATACAGACACTACAATACCACTACAATACAAACACAAACACTACAATACAGACACTACAATACCACTACAATACAAACACAAACACTACAATACAGACACTAACACTACAACACAGACACTAACACTACAACACAGACACTAACACTACAACACACACACTACCACTACAACACAGACACTACCACTACAACACAGACACTACCACTACAATACAGACACTACACTACCACTACAATACAGACACTACCACCACAATACAGACACTACCACGATAATACAGACACTACACTCCCACTATAATACAGACACTACACTACCACTACAAGACAGACACCACACTACCACTACAAGACAGACACTACCACTACAATACAAGCACTACACTACAATACAGACCCTACCACTACAATACAGATACAACACTACCACTGCAATACAGACACTACCACTACAATACAGACACTACCACTACAACACAGACACTACCACTACAATACAGACACTACACTACGACTACAATATAGACACTACCACTACAATACAGACACTAGCACTACAATACAGACACTACACTAACACTGCAACACAGACACTACACTATGACTACAGTACAGACACTACCACTACAATACAGATACTACACTACCACTACAATACAGACACTACCACTGCAATACAGACACTACCACTACAATACAGACACTACCACTATAATACAGACATTACACTACCACTACAATACAGGCACTACGACTATATACAGACACTACACTACAATACAGATACTACACTACCACTACAATACAGACAGTACCACTACAAAACTCACACTACCACTACAATACAGACACTACAATACCACTACAATACAGACACTAACACTACAATACAGACATTAACACTACAACACAGACACTACCACTACAATACAGACATTACACTACCACTACAATACAGACACTACCACTACAATACAGACACTACCACTACAATACAGACAGTACACTACCACTACACTACAATACAGACACTAAACTACCACTACAATACAGACACTACCACTACAATACAGACATTGCCACTACAATACAGACACTATCACTACAATACAGACACTACCACGACAATACAGACGCTACACTACCACTGCAATATAGAAACTACACTACAATACAGACACTACCACTATAATACAGACACTACACTACCACTACAATACAGGCACTACCACTATATACAGACACTACACTACGACTACAATACAGACAATACCACTATAATACAGACACTACACTACCACTATAATACAGACACTACCACTATAATACAGACAATACACTACCACTACAATACAGACACTACAATACAGACACTACCACTACAACACAGACACTATCACTATAATACAGACACTACACTACCACTACAATACAGACACTACCACTACAATACAGACACTACACTACCACTACAATACAGACACTACCACTACAATACAGACACTGCCACTACAATACAGACACTACCACTACAATACAGACACTACACTACCACTACAATACAGGCACTACCACTATATACAGACACTACAATACAGACACTACCAATTTAATACAGACACTACACTACCACTACAATACAGACACTACCACTACAATACAGACACTACCACTATACTACAGACACTACACTACCACTACAATACAGAAACTACCACTATACTACAGACACTACCACTACAATACAGACACTACCACTACAATACAGACACTACACTACCACTACAATACAGAAACTACACTACCACTACAATACAGAAACTACACTACCACTACAATACAGACACGACACTACCACTACAATACAGACACTACAATACCACTACAATACAAACACAAACACTACAATACAGACACTAACACTACAACACAGACACTAACACTACAACACACACACTACCACTACAACACACACTACCACTACAATACAGACACTACACTACCACTACAATACAGACACTACCACTACAATACAGACACTACCACTACAACACAGACACTACCACTACAATACAGACACTGCACTACTACTACAATACAGACACTACCACTACAATACAGACACTACCACTACAATACAGACACTACCACTACAATACAGACACTACACTACCACTACAATACAGACACTACCACTACAATACAGACACTACCACTACAATACAGACACTACACTACCACTACAATACAGACACTACCACTACAATACAGACACTAGCACTACAATACAGACACTACACTAACACTACAATACAGACACTACCACTACAATACAGACACTACCCACTACAATACAGACACTACCACTACAATACTCACACTACCACTACAATACAGACACTACCACTATAATACAGACACTACACTACCACTACAATACAGACGCTACACTACAACTACAATACAGGCACTACCACTATATACAGACACTACCACTACAATACAGATACTACACTACCACTACAATACAGACACTACCACTACAATATACAGAGACACTACCACTACAATACAGACACTACACTACCACTACAATACAGACACTACACTACAATACAGACACTAGACACTACAATACAGACACTACCACTACAATACAGACATTACACTACCACTACAATACAGACACTACCACTACAATACAGACACTACCACTACAATACAGACACTACCACTACACTACAATACAGACACTAAACTACCACTACAATACAGACACTACCACTACAATACAGACACTACCACTACAATACAGACACTACCACTACAATACAGACACTACCACTGCAATACAGACGCTACACTACCACTGCAATATAGACACTACACTACAATACAGACACTACCACTATAATACAGACACTACACTACCACTACAATACAGACACTACCACTACTATACAGACACTACACTACCACTACAATACAGACACTACCACTATAATACAGACACTACACTACCACTACAATACAGACACTACCACTATAATACAGACACTACACTTCCACTACAATACAGACACTACACTAGCACTAAAATACAGACACTACCACTACAATACAGACACCTACCACTACAATACAGACACTACCACTACAATACAGACACTACCACTACAATACAGACACTACCACTACAATACAGACACTACACTACCACTACAATACAGACACTAACACTACAATACAGACACTACCACTACAATACAGACACTACCACTGCAATGCAGACACTACACTATGACTACAATACAGACACTACCACTACAATACAGATACTACACTACCACTACAATACAGGACACTACCACTACAATACAGACACTACACTACCACTACAATACAGGCACTACCACATATACAGACACTACAATACAGACAATAAACTACCACTACAATACAGAGACGACACTTCCACTACAATACAGACACTACCACTACAATACAGAAACTACAACTATAATACAGACACTACCACTACATTACAGACATTAGCACTATACTACAGACACTACACTACCACTACAATACAGACACTACACTACCACTGCAATAGACACTACACTACCACTAAAATACAGACACTACCACTACAATAAATACAGACACTACCACTACAATACAGACACTACCACTACAATACAGACACTACACTACCAATACAGACACTACACTACCACTAAAATACAGACACTACCACTACAATACAGACACTACACTACAACACAGACACTAACACTACAACACAGACACTAACACTACAACACACACACTACCACTACAACACAGACACTACCACTACAATACAGACACTACCACTACAATACAGACACTACACTACCACTACAATACAGACACTACCACTACAATACAGACACTACCACGATAATACAGACACTACACTCCCACTATAATACAGACACTACACTACCACTACAAGACAGACACTACACACACTACCACTACAACACAGACACTACCACTACAATACAAGCACTACACTACAATACAGACACTACCACTACAATACAGATACAACACTACCACTGCAATACAGACACTACCACTACAATACAGACACTACCACTACAACACAGACACTACCACTACAATACAGACACTACACTACACTACAATACAGACACTACCACTACAATACAGACACTAGCACTACAATACAGACACTACACTAACACTGCAACACAGACACTACACTATGACTACAGTACAGACACTACCACTACAATACAGACACTACACTACCACTACAATACAGACACTACCACTGCAATACAGACACTACCACTACAATACAGACACTACCACTATAATACAGACATTACACTACCACTACAATACAGACACTACGACTACAATACAGACACTACACTACAATACAGATACTACACTACCACTACAATACAGACACTACCACTACAAAACAGACACTACCACTACAATACAGACACTACAATACCACTACAATACAGACACTAACACTACAATACAGACATTAACACTACAACACAGACACTACCACTACAATACAGACATTACACTACCACTACAATACAGACACTACCACTACAATACAGACACTACCACTACAATACAGTACACTACCACTACACTACAATACAGACACTAAACTACCACTACAATACAGACACTACCACTACAATACAGACATTGCCACTACAATACAGACACTACTCACTACAATACAGACACTACCACTACAATACAGACGCTACACTACCACTGCAATATAGACACTACACTACAATACAGACACTACCACTATAATACAGACACTACACTACCACTACAATACAGGCACTACCACTACAATACAGACACTACACACGACTACAATACAGACACTACCACTACAATACAGACACTACACTACCACTACAATACAGACACTACCACTATAATACAATACAAGACACTACCACTACAATACAGACACTACAATACAGACACTACCACTACAACACAGACACTATCACTATAATACAGACACTACACTACCACTACAATACAGACACTACCACTACAATACAGACACTACACTACCACTACAATACAGACACTACCACTACAATACAGACACTACCACTACAATACAGACACTACCACTACAATACAGACACTACACTACCACTACAATACAGACACTACCACTATATACAGACACTACAATACAGACACTACCACTACAATACAGACACTACCACTACAATACAGACACTACCACTACAATACAGACACTACCACTATACTACAGACACTACACTACCACTACAATACAGACACTACCACTATAATACAGACACTACACTACCACGACAATACAAACACTACACTACCACTACAATACAGACACTACACTACCACTGCAATACAGACACTACACTACCACTACAATACAGACACAACCACTAAAATACAGACACAACCACTACAATACAGACACTACCATTACAATACAGACACTACCACTACAATACAGACACTACTCTACCACTGCAATACAGACACTACCACTACAATACAGACACTACACCTACAATACAGACACTACCACTACAATACAGACACAACCACTACAACACAGACACTACCACTACAATACAGACACTACACTACTACTACAATACAGACACTACCACTACAATACAGACATTACCACTACAATACAGACACTACCACTACCACTACAATACAGACACTACCACTACAATACAGACACTACACTACCACTACCACAATACAGACACTACACTACCACTACAATACAGACACTAACACTACAAGACAGACACTACAACACACAACACAGACACTACCACACAGACACTACCACTACAATACAGACACTACACTACCACTACAATACAGACACTACCACTACAATACACCACTACAATACAGACACTACAATACAGACACTACCACTACAATACAGACACTACCACTACAATACAGACAGACACTACCACTACAATACAGACATTAAAACTACAATACAGACAGTACACTACGACTACAATACAGACACTACCACTACAATACAGACACTACACTACCACTACAATACAGACACTACCACCACAATACAGACACTACCACGATAATACAGACACTACACTACAACTACAATACAGACACTACCACTACAATACTCACACTACCACTACAATACAGACACTGCCACTATAATACAGCCACTACACTACCACTACAATACAGGCACTACCACTATAATACAGACACTACACTACCACTACAATACAGACACTACCACTACAATACAAACACTACCACTACAATACAGACACTACCACTACCACTACAATACAGACGCTACACTACCACTACAATACAGACACTACACTACCACTACACTACCACTACAAGACAGACAGTACACTACAACTGCAATACAGACACTACCACTGCAATACAGACACTACCACTATAATACAGCACTACACTACCACTACAATACAGACACTACCACTACAATACAGACACTACCACTACAATACAGACACTACCACTACAATACAGACACTACACTACCACTACAATACAGACACTACCACTACAATACAGACACTACACTACCACTACAATACAGACACTACACTACCACTACAATACAGACACTACACTACCACTACAATACAGACACTACCACTACAATACAGACACTAACACTACAATACAGACACTACCACTACAAATACAGACACTACCACTACAATACAGACACTACCACTACAATACAGACACTACCACTACAATACAGACACTACCACTACAATACAGACATTACCACTACAATACAGACACTACCACTACAATACAGACACTACACTACCACTACAATACAGACACACACTACCACTACAATACAGACACTACCACTACAATACAGACACTACCACTACAATACAGACACTACCACTACAATACAGACACTACCACTACAATACAGACACTACACTACCACTACAATACAGACACTACCACTACAATACAGACACTCCCACTACAATACAGACACTACATTACAACTACAAAACAGAAACTACCACGATAATGCAGACACTACCACTACAATACAGACATGACCACTATAATACAGAAACTACCACGATAATACAGACACTACCACTACAATACATATACTACCACTACAATACATACATTATCACTATAATACAGACACTACACTACTACTAAAATACAGACACTGCCACTACAATACAGACACTACAACTACAATACAGATACTACACTACAACTACAACACAGACACTACCACTACAATACTCACACTACCACTACCACTACAATACAGATGCTACACTACCACTACAATACAGACACTACACTACCACTACAAGACAGACACTACACTACCACTACAATACAGGCACTACCACTACAATACAGACAATACACTACCACTATAATACAGACAATACACTACCACTACAATACAGACACTACCACTACTACAGACACTACACTACCACTACAATACAGACACTACACTACCACTGCAATACAGACACTACACTACCACTACAATACAGACACTACACTACAATACAGACACTACCACTACAATACAGACACTACCACTACAATACAGACACTACACTACCACTACAATACAGACACTACCACTACAATACAGACACTACCACAATACAGACACTACCACTACAATACAGACACTACCACTACAATACAGACACTACCACTACAATACAGACACTACCACTACAATACAGACACTACACTACCACTACAATACAGACACTACCACTACAATATTCACACTACCACTACAATACAGACACTGCCACTATAATACAGCCACTACACTACCACTACAATACAGGCACTACCACTATAATACAGACACTACACTACCACTACAATACAGACACTACCACTACAATACAAACACTACAATACCACTACAATACAGACACTACAATACCACTACAATACAGACACTAACACTACAATACAGACACTAACACTACAACACAGACACTACCACTACAATACAGACACTTCACTACCACTGCAATACTGACACTACACTCCCACTACAATACAGACACTGCACTACCACTACAATACAGACACTACCACTACAATACAGATATTACCACTACAATACAGACACTACCACTACAATACAGACACTTCACTACCACTGCAATACTGACACTACACTCCCACTACAATACAGACACTACCACTACAATACAGACACTGCCACTATAATACAGCCACTACACTACCACTACAATACAGGCACTACCACTATAATACAGACACTACACTACCACTACAATACAGACACTACCACTACAATACAGATACTACACTACCACTACAATACAGACACTACCACTACAATACAGACACTACCACTACAATACAGACACTACCACTACAATACAGACACTACACTACCACTACAATACAGACACTACCACTACAAAACTCACACTACCACTACAATACAGACACTACCACTATAATACAGACACTACACTACCACTACAACAAAGGCACTACCGCTATAATACAGACACTACACTACCACTACAATACAGACACTACCACTAGAATACAGTCACTACCACTACAATACAGATACTGCACTACCACTACAATACAGAAAGTACCACTACAAGATTCACACTACCACTACAATACAGACACTGCCACTATAATACAGCCACTACACTACCACTACAATACAGACACTACCACTACAATACAGACACTACAAAACCAATACAATACAGACACTACACTACCACTACAATACAGACACTAACACTACAATACAGACACTACACTACCACTACAATACAGACACTACCACTACAATACAGACACTACACTACCACTACAATACAGACACTACCACTACAATACAGATACTACACTACCACTACAATACAGACACTACCACTACAATACAGACACTACCACTACAATACAGACACTACCACTACAATACAGACACTACACTACCACTACAATACAGACACTACCACTACAATACAGACACTACCACTACAATACAGACACTACCACTATAATACAGACACTACACTACCACTACAACAAAGGACACTACCACTACAATACAGACACTACACTACTACAATACAGACACTACCACTACAATACAGACACTACCACTACAATACAGACACTGCACTACCACTACAATACAGAAACTACCACTACAATACACTCACACTACCACTACAATACAGACACTGCCACTATACAATACAGACACTACCACTACAATACAGACACTACCACTACAATACAGACACTACACTACCACTACAATACAGACTACTACCACTACAATACAGACACTAACACTACAATACAGACACTACACTACCACTACAATACAGACACTACCACTACAATACAGACACTACCACTACAATACAGACACTACCACTACAATACAGACACTACACTACAAAACACGGACACTACAACTACAATACAGACACTACCACTACAATACTCACACTACCACTACAATACAGACACTGCCACTATAATACAGCCACTACACTACCACTACAATACAGGCACTACCACTATAATACAGACACTACACTACCACTACAATACAGACACTACCACTACAATACAAACACTACCACTACAATACAGACACTACCACTACCACTACAATACAGACGCTACACTACCACTACAATACAGACACTACACTACCACTACACTACAGACACTACACTACCACTACAAGACATACACTACACTACAACTGCAATACAGACACTACCACTGCAATACAGACACTACCACTATAATACAGACACTACACTACCACTATAATACAGACACTACACTACCACTACAAAACAGACACCACCACTATACTACAGACACTACACTACCACTACAATACAGACACTACCACTACAATACAGACACTACACTACCACTACAATACAGACACTACCACTACAATACAGACACTACAGACACTACCACTACAATACAGACACTACACTACCACTACAATACAGACACTACACTACCACTACAATACAGACACTACCACTACAATACAGACACTACCACTACAATACAGACACTACCACTACAATACAGACACTACCACTACAATACAGACACTACCACTACAATACAGACACTACCACTACAATACAGACACTACCACTACAATACAGACACTACACTACCACTACAATACAGACACTACACTACCACTACAATACAGACACTACCACTACAATACAGACACTACCACTACAATACAGACATTACCACTACAATACAGACACTACCACTACAATACAGACACTACACTACCACTGCAATACAGACACTACATTACAATACAGACACTCCCACTACAATACAGACACTGCATTACAACTACAAAACAGAAACTACCACGATAATGCAGACACTACCACTACAATACAGACATGACCACTATGATACAGAAACTACCACGATAATACAGACACTACCAAAATAATACAGACACTACCACTACAATACATATACTACCACTACAATACATACATTATCACTATAATACAGACACTACACTACTACTAAAATACAGACACTGCCACTACAATACAGACACTACAACTACAATACAGATACTACACTACAACTACAATACAGACACTACCACTACAATACTCACACTACCACTACCACTACAATACAGATGCTACACTACCACTACAATACAGACACTACCACTACCACTACAATACAGATGCTACACTACAACTGCAATACAGACACTACCACTGCAATACAGACACTACCACTATAATACAGGCACTACACTACCACTACAATACAGGCACTACCACTATAATACAGACACTACACTACCACTACAATACAGACACTACACTACCACTATAATACAGACACTACACTACCACTACAATACAGAAACTACACTACCACTACAATACAGACACTACACTACCACTATAATACAGACACTACACTACCACTACAATACAGACATTAAACTACCACTACAATACAGACACTACCACTACAATACAGACACTAACACTACAATACAGACACTACCACTACAATACAGACACTACACTACCACTACAATACAGACACTACACTACCACTACAATACAGACACTACCACTACAATACAGACACTACCACTACAATACAGACATTACCACTACAATACAGACACTACCACTACAATACAGACACTACACTCCCACTACAATACAGACACTACATTACAACTACAAAACAGAAACTACCACGATAATGCAGACACTACCACTACAATACAGACATGACCACTATAATACAGAAACTACCACGATAATACAGACACTACCAAAATAATACAGACACTACCACTACAATACATATACTACCACTACAATACATACATTATCACTATAATACAGACACTACACTACAATACAGACACTACAACTACAATACAGATACTACACTACAACTACAATACAGACACTACCACTACAATACTCACACTACCACTACCACTACAATACAGATGCTACACTACCACTACAATACAGACACTACCACTACCACTACAAGACAGACACTACACTACCACTGCAATACAGACACTACCACTGCAATACAGACACTACCACTATAATACAGACACTACACTACCACTACAATACAGGCACTACCACTACAATACGGACACTACACTACCACTACAATACAGGCACTACCACTACAATACGGACACTACACTACCACTATAATACAGACACTACACTACCACTGCAATACTGACACTACACTACACTACACCACAGACACTACCACTACAATACAGACACTACCACTACAATACAGACACTACACTACCACTACAATACAGACACTACCACTACAATACAGACACTACAACTACAAAACAGATACTACACTACAACTACAATACAGACACTACCACTACAATACTCACACTACCACTACAATACAGACACTGCCACTATAATACAGCCACTACACTACCACTACAATACAGGCACTACCACTATAATACAGACACTACACTACCACTACAATACAGACACTACCACTACAATACAAACACTACCACTACAATACAGACACTACCACTACCACTACAATACAGACGCTACACTACCACTACAATACAGACACTACACTACCACTACAATACAGACACTACACTACCACTACACTACAGACACTACACTACCACTACAAGACAGACACTACACTACAACTGCAATACAGACACTACCACTGCAATACAGACACTACCACTATAATACAGGCACTACACTACCACTACAATACAGGCACTACCACTATAATACAGACACTACACTACCACTACAATACAGACACTACCACTATACTACAGACACTACCACTACAATACAGACACTACCACTACAATACAGACACTACACTACCACTACAATACAGAAACTACACTACCACTACAATACAGACACTACCACTACAATACAGACACTACCACTACAATACAGACACTAACACTACAATACAGACACTACCACTACAATACAGACACTACACTACCACTACAATACAGACACTACACTACCACTACAATACAGACACTACCACTACAATACAGACACTACCACTACAATACAGACACTACCACTACAATACAGACACTACCACTACAATACAGACACTACCACTACAATACAGACATTACCACTACAATACAGACACTACCACTACAATACAGACACTACACTACCACTGCAATACAGACACTACATTACAATACAGACACTCCCACTACAATACAGACACTACATTACAACTACAAAACAGAAACTACCACGATAATGCAGACACTACCAAAATAATACAGACACTACCACTACAATACATATACTACCACTACAATACATACATTATCACTATAATACAGACACTACACTACTACTAAAATACAGACACTGCCACTACAATACAGACACTACAACTACAATACAGATACTACACTACAACTACAATACAGACACTACCACTACAATACTCACACTACCACTACCACTACAATACAGACACTACACTACCACTACAATACAGACACTACCACTACAATACAGACACTACCACTACAATACAGACACTACCACTACAATACAGACACTACCACTACAATACAGACACTACACTACTACAATACAGACACTACACTACAATACAGACACTACCACTACAATACAGACACTACCACTACAAAACAGAAACTACCAATACAGACACTACCACTACAATACAGACACTACACACAATACAGACACTACCACTACAATACATACACAGACACTACAATACAGACACTACCACTACAATACAGACACTCCCACTACAATACACTACACTACCACTACAATACAGACACAACCACTACAATACAGACACTACCACTACAATACAGATACTCAACTACAATACAGACACTCAACTACAATACAGACACTACCACTACAATACAGACAATAAACTACCACTACAATACAGAGACGACACTTCCACTGCAATACAGACACTACCACTACAATAAAGAAACTACAACTACAATACAGACACTACCACTACAATACAGACACTACCACTACAATACAGACACTACACTACCACTACAATACAGACACTACCACTACAATACAGACACTACACTACCACTACAATACAGACACTACACTACCACTACAATACAGAGACACACTACCACTATAATACAGACACTACACTAACACTACAATACAGACACTACACTACCACTACAATACAGACACTACACTACAATACAGACACTACCACTACAATACAGACACTACCACTACAATACAGACACTACACTACAATACAGACACTACCACGACAATACAGACACTACACTACCACTACAATACAGACACTACACTACCACTACAATACAGACACTACCACTACAATACAGACACTACCACTACAATACAGACACGACACTACCACTACAATACAGACACTACCACTACAATACAGACACTACACTACCACTACAATACAGACACTACTACTACAACTACAATACAGACACTAACAGACACTACCACTACAATACAGACACTACACTACAATACAGACACTACACGATCCAATACAGACACTACCAAAACAATACAGACACTACCACTACAATACGGACACTGCCACACAATACATACACTGCCACTACATACAATACAGACACTACCACTACAATACAGACACTACACTACAACTGCGTTACAGACACTACCACTACAACACAGACACTACCACTACAATACAGACACTACCACTACAATACAGACACTACACTACCACTACAATACAGACACTACACTATCACGATACTATACAGACACTACACTACCACTGCGATACAGACACTACCACTACAATACAGACACTACCACTAAAATACAGACACTACACTACCACTACAATACAGACACTAACCACTACAATACAGACACTACACTACCACTACAATACAGACACTACCACTACAATACAGACACTACCACTATAATACAGACACTACACTACCACTACAATACAGACACTGCAATACAGACACTACACTACCACTGCCACTGCAACAGACACTACCACTACAATACAGACACTACCACTACAATACAGACACTACACTACCACTACAATACAGACACTACCACTACAATACAGACACTACCACTACAATACAGACACTACACTACCACTACAATACAGACACTACCACTACAATACAGACACTACCACTACAATACAGACACTACCACTACAATACAGACACTACACTACCACTACAATACAGACACTACAATACAGACACTACACTACCACTACAATACAGACACTACCACTACAATACAGACACTACCACTACAATACAGACACTACCACTACACTACATAGCTACACCACTACAATACAGACACTACCACTACAATACAGACACTACACTACAATACACTACACTACCACTACAATACAGACACTACCACTACAATACAGACACTACACTACCACACTACAGACACTACGGACACTACCACTACAATACAGACACTACCACTACACTACAGACACTACAATACAGACACTACTACCACTACAATACAGACACTACCACTACAATACAGACACTACACCACTACAATACAGAACTACAATACACTACGGACTGCCACTACAATACACTACACACAATACACTACCACTACAATACAGACACTACCACTACAATACAGACACTACACTACCACTACAATACAGACACTACACTACCACTACAATACAGACACTACCACTACAATACAGACACTACAGACATACAGACACTACCACTACAATACAGACACTACCACTACAATACAGACACTACACTACCACTACAATACAGACACACTACCCTACAATACAGACACTACAGACACCACTACAATACAGACACTACCACTACAATACAGACACTACCACTACAATACAGACACTACCACTACAATACAGACAGAGACACTACCACTACAATACAGACACTACACTACTACAGACACTACACTACACTACACTACCACTACAATACAGACACACCACTACAATACAGACACTACAACTACAAATACAGACACTGCCACACAATACAGACACGGACCTACAGACACTACCAATACGGACCTACACTACCACTACAATACAGACACTACACACACTACAATACAGACACTACCACTACAATACAGACACTACCACTACAATACAGACACTAAACTACAATACAATACACACTACAACTACAATACAGACACTACCACTACAATACTACACTACACTACCACTACAATACAGACACTACACTACCACTACAATACAGACACTACACTACCACTACAATACAGACACTACACTACCACTACAATACAGACACTACCACTACAATACAGACACTACACTACCACAATACAGACACTACCACTACAATACAGACACTACACTACTACTAATACAGACACTACCACTACAACAGACACTACCACTACAATACAGACACTACACTTCCACTACAATACAGACACTACCACTACAATACAGACACTACCACTACAATACAGACACTACCACTACAATACAGACACTACCACTACAATACCGACACTGCCACATAATACAGACACTACTACGACAATACAGACACTAGCACGACAATACAGACACTAGCAGGACAATACAGACACTACAACTACAATACAGACACTACACTACCACTACAGACACTACCACTAAAATACAGACACTACACTACCACTACAATACAGACACTACCACTACAATACAGACACTACCACTACAATACAGACACTACCACTACAATACAGACACTACCACTACAATACAGACACTACCATTTCAATACAGACACACTACCACAACAATACAGACACTACCACTACAATACAGACACTACCACTACAATAGACAGACACTACCACTACAATACAGACACTGCACTACCACTACAATACAGACACTACCACTACCACTACAATACAGACACTACCACTACAATACAGACACTACCACTACAATACAGACACAGACACTACCACTACAATACAGACACTACACTGCCACTACAATACAGACAGACACTACCACTACAATACAGACACTACCACTACAATACAGACACTACCACTACAATACAGACACTACCACTACAATACAGACACTACCACTACAATACAGACACTACCACTACAATACGGACACTACCACTACACTACATACATACGGACACTACCACTACAATACGGACACTACCACTACAATACAGACACTACCACTACAATACAGACACTACCACTACAATTACAGACACTACCACAATACGGACACTACACACTACAATACAGACACTACCACTACAATACAGACACTACCACTACAATACAGACACTACCACACAATACAGACACTGCACTACCACTACAATACAGACACTACACTACGGACAGACACACTACCACTACAATACAGACACTACCACTACAATACAGACTACACTACCACTACAATACAGACACTACCACTACAATACAGACACTACTACCACTACGGACAGACACTACCACTACACTACAGACACTACCACTACAATACAGACACTACCACTACAATACAGACACTACCACTACAATACAGACACTACCACTACAATACAGACACTACCACTACAATACGGACAGACACTACGGACACTACAATACAGACACTACCACTACAATACAGACACTACCACTACAATACAGGACACTACCACTACAATACAGACACTACCACTACAATACAGACACTACACTACCACTACAATACAGACACTACCACTACAATACAGACACTGCCACTACAATACAGACACTACCACTACAATACAGACACTACCACTACACAGACGGACACTACAGACACTGCCACTACAATACGGACACTGCCACTACAATACAGACACTACACTGCCACTACAATACAGACACTACCACTACAATACGGACACTACCACTACAATACAGACACTACCACTACAATACGGACACTACCACTACAATACAGACACTACCACTACAATACGGACACTACAACGGACACTGCCACTACAATACAGACACTACCACACAATACGGACACGGACACTACCACTACAATACAGACGGACACTACCACTACAATACGGACACTACACACTACAATACAGACACTACCACTACAATACGGACACTACTGCCACTACAATATGGACACTACAACTACGGACACTACACTACGGACTGCACTACAATACGGACACTACCACTACAATACAATACGGACACTACCACTACAATACAGACACTACACTACCACTACAATACAGACACTACCACACAATACAGACACTACCACTGCCACAATACTGCAATACGGACACTACCACTACAATACGGACACTGCACTGCCACTACAATACGGACACTACCACTACAATACGGACACTACCACTACAATACAGACACTACCACTACAATACGGACACTACACACTACAATACGGACACTACACTGCCACTACAATACGGACACTACCACTACAATACAGACACTGCCACTACCACTACGGACACAGACACTACCACTACAATACAGACACTACCACACTACAGACACTACCACTACAATACGGACACTGCACCACTACAATACGGACACTACCACTACAATACAGACACTACACTACCACTACAATACAGACACTACACTACCACTACAATACAGACACGGACACCACTACTGCAATACAGACACTACCACTACAATACAGACACTGCCACTACAGACACCCACTACAATACACTGCCACTAAATACAGACACTACCACACTACAATACAGACACTACACTACCACTACAATACAGACACTGACACTACCACTACACTACAGACACCACCACTACAACGCGGACACTGCTACACACTACAATACGGACACTGCCACTACAATACGGACACTACTGCCACTACAATACAGACACGGACACTGCCACTACAGACACTACGGACACTGCCACTACAATACGGACACTACCACTACAATACAGACACTACCACTACAATACAGATACGGACACTGCACCACACAATACAGACACTACCACTACAATACAGACACTACCACTACAATACGGACACTACAATACAGACACTGCCACTACAGTACGGACACTACCACTACAATACGGACACTACCACTACAATGGACAGACACCGGACACTACAATACGGACGGACACTACCACTGCAATACGGAGACACTACACACTACAATACGGACACTACCACTACAATACAGACACTACCACTACAATACAGACACTACACTACCACTACAATACAGACACTGCCACTACAAACAGACACACTACCACTACAATACGGACACTACCACTACAATACAGACACTACCACTACAATACAGACACTACCACTACAATACAGACACTACACTACCACTACAATACGGACACTACCACTACAATACGGACACTGCACACTACCACTACGGACAGACACTACCACTACAATACGGACACTACCACTACAATACAGACACTACCACTACAATACAGACACTACCACTACAATACGGACACTACCACTACAATACGGACTGCACTGCCACTACAATACGGACACTACCACTACAATACAGACACTACACTGCCACTACAATACAGACACTACCACTACAATACAGACACTGACGGACACTACAATGTACGGACAGTACGGACACTACCACTACAATACGGACACTGCACTACCACTACAATACAGACACTACCACTACAATACGGACACTACCACTACAATACGGACACTACCACACTACAATACAATACGGACACTGCACACCACAATACGGACACTACCACTACAATACAGACACTGCTGCACTGCTACAGTACGGACACTGCCACTACAATACGGACACTGCCACTGCAATACGGACACTGCCACTGCAATACGGACACTGCCACTGGACACGGACTGCACTGCCACTGCAATACGGACACTGCCACTACAATACGGACACTGCCACTGCAATACGGACACTGCCAATACGGACTGCAATACGGACACTGCCACTGCAATACGGACACTGCACTGCCACTGCAATACGGACACTGCCTGCTGCAATACGGACACTGACACTACAATACGGACACTGCCACTGCAATACGGACACTGCCACTGCTACGGACACTGCCGCTGCAATACGGACACTGCACTGCCACTGCAATACGGACACTGCCACTGCAATACGGACACTGCCACTACAATACGGACACTGCCACTGCAATACGGACACTGCACAATACGGACACTACCACTGCGCTGCAATACGGACACTGCACTGCCACTGCAATACGGACATTGCCACTGCAATACGGACACTACCACTGATAATACGGACACTGCCACTACAATACGGACGCTGCACTGCCACTGCAATACGGACACTGACCACTGCAATACGGACACTGCCACTATAATGCGGACGCTGACACTGCCACTGCAATAAAGACGGTGCACTGCCACTACAATACGGATGACACTGCCACTCACAATACAGACACTACCACTACAATACAGACACTACCACTACAATACAGACACTACCACCACAATACAGACACTACCACTATAGTACAGACACTACCACTACAAGACAGACACTACACTACACTGCCACTACAATACAGACACTAAACTACTACTGCAATACGGACACTGCACTACAATACAGACACTACACTATAATACAGACACTACCACTACAATGTAGACACTACCACTACAATACAGATACTACCACTACAATACAGACACTACCACTATAATACAGACACTACCACTATAATACAGACACTACCACTACAATACAGACACTACCACTACAATACAGACACTACCACTACAATACAGACACTACCACTACAATATAGACACTACCACTAAAATACAGACACAACACTACCACTGCAATACAGACACTACACCACAATAGACACTACACTTCCACTACAATACAGACACTACCACTACAAAATAGATACTACACTACCACTAAAATACTGACACTACACTACAATACAGACATTACCACTACAATACAGACACTACCACTACAATACAGACACTACCACTACAATTACAGACACTACACTACCACTACAATACAGACACTACACTACCACTATACTACAGACACTACCACTACAATACAGACATTACCACTACAATACAGACACTTCCACTACAATACAGACATTACCACTACAATACAGACATTACCACTACAATACAGACACTACACTACCACTACAATACAGACACTACCACTATAATACAGACATTACCACTACAATACAGACATTACCACTACAATACAGACATTACCACTACAATACAGACACTACACTACCACTACAAAACAGACACTACCACTACATTACAGACACTTCCACTACAGTACAGACATTACCACTACAATATAGACACTACCGCTACAATACAGCTATTGTTGAAGATAGAATATGTTTCCCTGAACCCTAATCCTCCTCTCCCTTTCCTCTCTCTCTCTGCAGACATAGCGGTAGTTGATATGAGTGATGTGTTCCGGCAGCCGTCGTTGTTTTACCATCTGGGTGTCAGAGAGAGCTTCGACATGGCCAACAATGTCATCCTGTACCATGACACTGACCCCGACACCGCTTTGTCACTGAAGGTACACACAAACACAGCGGAATCCAAGCTGGGTAGATACAGATGCCATATTTCAATTCCTCCTGTTGCTGCAGAAAGGCAAAGACTTCTAAAACTTGTAATTTCCACTTTAAAATATCACACTTTATTTGCCCTACCTGAAAGTTGCATCAACCCCAACAAAAAAAGAATTGTTCAGAAGGAGATTATTTTCTTGCTCTGTGAAACTGGCTCAAATTAAGATACGGCACCTGTAGGGTGAGGGGGCGTTGGCTGTGAGGTCATAGATGGCATTCCATCCTCTGAACAACATAGCGGACTGGGTTTATTTACAGCCCAGTGTGTGTTCTTTGTCTGTGTGTTTGTCTGTGTGTGTGTCTGTTGTTCGTTGTTCTGCTGCGTGAGTGTGCTTTAGCCACAGTTGCAGTGGACTAGGTGTCAGGCAGCTATTTCCACAGTGATAAAAAGGAATGTTGTTGTAACTGAAGTAAGTGTAGGGACCCTTAATGCCAAACAGCACAACTCAACAGATAGACTGCACACTACTACAACACACAAACTCTCTCAACTTTATTCTTACAATTATTTCTCTCTTTTGTAGGACATGGTGGCACAGAAAAACACTGTAAGTACCTGCATGAGTACTAAAATACTTCTTCATCGTTAGCCTCTGAACTTTCTCTCTATCTCTGTGTTGTTGTTGTTGTGTTGTTCACTCTGTGTGTCTGTGGAGAAGGCGTCTAGAACACAGACATTAGGGTTCCCCTGGGTTCAGCTCCCTCCAGAGTACAGAGGCTCTGGATTACGCAACAAAGTAGGTACTGCTACAAATTACCCTGAGAGTCTCCTCCGGTTTAACACATGCCTTTGCCATAGAGGGGGGCAGAGTCTCTAGCAACTTAACTCTAACCTCTGATCCAGCTCACCTTAACTCTAACCTCTGATCCAGCTCAACTTAACTCTAACCTCTGACCCTGCTCACCTTAATTCTAACCTCTGACCTTGCTCTCCCTAACCTTTGACCCTGCTCACCTTAACTCTAACCTCTGATCCAGCTCACCTTAACTCTAACCTCTGATCCAGCTCAACTTAACTCTAACCTCTGATCCATCTCACCTTAACTCTAACCTCTGACCCAGCTCACCTTAACTCTAACCTCTGGCCCAGCTCACCTTAACTCTAACCTCTGATCCAGCTCATCTTAACTCTAACCTCTGACCCAGCTCACCTTAACTCTAACCTCTGACCCTGCTCACCTTAATTCTAACCTCTGACCATGCTCTCCCTAACCTTTGACCCTGCTCACCTTAACTCTAACCTCTGATCCAGCTCACCTTAACTCTAACCTCTGACCCAGCTCACCTTAACTCTAACCTCTGATCCAGCTCACCTTAACTCTAACCTCTGACCCAGCTCACCTTAACTCTAACCTCTGATCCAGCTCACCTTAACTCTAACCTCTGACCCAGCTCACCTTAACTCTAACCTCTGACCCAGCTCACCTTAACTCTAACCTCCGACCCTGCTCACCTTAACTCTAACCTCTGACCTTGCTCTCCCTAACCTCTGACCATGCTCTCCCTAACCTCTGACCCTGCTCACCTTAACTCTAACCTCTGGCCTTGCTCTCCCTAACCTTTGACCCTGCTCACCTTAACTCTAACCTCTGACCCAGCTCACCTTAACTCTAACCTCCGACCCTGCTCACCTTAACTCTAACCTCTGACCTTGCTCTCCCTAACCTCTGACCATGCTCTCCCTAACCTCTGACCCTGCTCACCTTAACTCTAACCTCTGGCCTTGCTCTCCCTAACCTTTGACCCTGCTCACCTTAATTCTAACCTCTGATCCAGCTCACCTTAACTCTAACCTCCGACCCTGCTCACCTTAACTCTAACCTCTGACCCAGCTCACCTCAACTCTAACCATTGACCCTGCTCACCCTAACCTCTGACCCTGCTCTCCATAACCTCTGACCCTGCTCACCTTAACCTCTGACCTTGCTCACCAGAGTCTGTGTGTGTGTGACCTTACTCACCTCACCTTAGTATTTGCCCCCTAGAAGTGTGTTGGGATGAGAAGGCACGATGACCTGTGTGTGTATGAAGTGCATACCAGAGATATTTATCTCATTCTAAATACATGGCTCCGGAGTATTGTGTTGCACTCTATGAGAGAGTAGTTTATGTGGTTGGGACACAAATACCTGCTTCCTGATTTCAGTGCTGTTGGACTGACTTGTTGTGAACATGTTCAGAGTTTTCCCTTCATCAAGCTGAGCTGTGTGTGTGTGTGTGTGTGTGTGTGTGTGTGTGTGTGTGTGTGTGTGTGTGTGTGTGTGTGTGTGTGTGTGTGTGTGTGTGTGTGTGTGTGTGTGTGTGTGTGTGTGTGTGTGTGTGTGAGAGACTGTAAACCCCAGATTAAATTTGTAATTTGGGAACGATCCCTGTAAAAAGCACTGGCTCTGACTCCCATCCAAACAGCTACCCGATCTCCAATACACACATAGCATCTGAACTTCAACCTTTATGGTGACGATGTGGCGGAGCACGGCCATGTGACTGCCATCACTGTGGAATCATGGGATATGACCTGCTCTCCAGAGTGTTAACGAGGCTAACAGCTGATGACCAAATCAACCTTTCTTGAAAACCTGATATTCATTTCAACAAGACTAACCTGTTTAAATAAAGGTTAAGTAAAAAAATGGACCTCCAAATCTACTGACCCTCTTTCTTCCCCTTTCTATATCTCTATCTCTTCCTACCACCCCCTTTCTATATCTCTATCTCTCCCTACCACCCCCTTTTTATATCTCTATCTCTCCCTACCACCCCTTTCTATATCTCCATCTCTCCCTACCACCCCCTTTCTATGTCTCTCCCTACCACCCCTTTCTATCTCTCCCTACCACCCCTTTCTATATCTCTATCTCTATCTCTCCCTACCACCCCTTTTCTATATCTCTATCTCTCCCTACCACCCCCTTTCTATATCTATATCTCTCCCTACCACCCCCTTTCTATATCTATATCTCTCCCTACCACCCCCTTGCTATATCTCACCCTACCACCCCATTTATATCTCTATCTCTCCCTACCACCCCCTTTCTATATCTCTATCTCTCCCTACCACCCCCTTTATATATCTCTATCTCTCCCTACCACCCCCTTTCTATATCTATATCTCGCCCTACCACCCCCTTTCTATATCTATATCTCTCCCTACCACCCCTTTCTATATCTATATCTCTCCCTACCACCCCCTTTCTATATCTATATCTCTCCCTACCACCCCCTTTCTATATATCTCCCTATCTCTCCATACCACCCCTTCTATATCTCTATCTCACCCTCCCTACCACCCCTTTTCTATATCTATATCTCTCCCTACCACCCCTTTCTTCTATATCTCTATCTCTCCCTACCACCCCTTTCTATATCTAAATCTCTCCCTATCACCCCATTTCTATATCTATATCTCTCCCTACCACCCCCTTTCTGTATCTATATCTCTCCCTACCACCCCCTTTCTATATCTCTATCTCTCCCTAACACCCCCTTTCTATATCTCTCCCTACCACCCCTTTCTACATCTCTATCTCTCCCTACCACCCCCTTTCTATATCTCCCTACCACCCCTTTCTATCCTCCCTACCACCCCCTTTCTATATCTCTATCTCTCCCTACCCCCTTTTCTATATCTATATCTCTCCCTACCACCCCCTTTCTACATCTATATCTCTCTCTCCCTACCACCCCCTTGCTATATCTCACCCTACCACCCCATTTATATATCTCTATCTCTCCCTACCACCCCCTTTCTATATCTCTATCTCTCCCTACCACCCCCTTTCTATATCTATATCTCTCCCTACCACCCCTTTCTATATCTCTATCTCTCCCTACCACCCCCTTTCCATATCTATATCTCTCCCTACCCCCTCCTTTCTCCCTATGCCCCCTCCCTCCTTCCCTCTTTCTTTCTGTCTCCAGGCGTCCAGTGGTAACTACTACTTCATCCCCTATGTGCTGACTCCTAACCATGAGTATATGTGTTGTGAGAGCGATGCCCAGAGGAGGGCCAGTGAATACATGCAGCCCAGCTGGGACAGCCTGCTGAGTCCTCTCTGTCTGCCACTCACCGACCGCTTCACCTCACTGCTCAAGGACATCCACGTCACCTCCTGGTAACACACACACACAGACATGCATGCACGCGCATACACACACACACACACACTATTAAACATGATGAAAAGAAGGGCTGGAAATGTAACATAAGACCAAGAGAGAATCCAGAAGAGTCTCAGGGCTGGGTAGAAGAGTCTCAGGGCTGGGTAGAAGAGTCTCAGGGCTGGGTAGAAGAGTCTCAGGGCTGGGTAGAAGAGTCTCAGGGCTGGGGTTGAAGAGCCTCAGGGCTGGGGTTGAAGAGCCTCAGGGCTGGGGTTGAAGAGTCTCAGGGCTCGGGCAGAAGAGTCTCAGGGCTGGGGCAGAAGAGCCTCAGGGCTGGGGCAGAAGAGTCTCGGGGCTGGGGCAGAAGAGCCTCGGGGCTGGGGCAGAAGAATCTCGGGGCTGGGGCAGAAGAGTCTCTGTGCTGGGGCAGAAGAGTCTCTGTGCTGGGGCAGAAGAGTCTCTGTGCTGGGGCAGAAGAGTCTCTGTGCTGGGGCAGAAGAGTCTCTGTGCTGGGGCAGAAGAGTCTCAGAAGAGGGGCTGGGGCAGAAGAGCCTCGGGGCTGGGGCAGAAGAGCCTCGGGGCTGGGGCAGAAGAGCCTCGGGGCTGGGGCAGAAGAATCTCGGGGCTGGGGCAGAAGAATCTCGGGGCTGGGGCAGAAGAGTCTCTGTGCTGGGGCAGAAGAGTCTCTGTGCTGGGGCAGAAGAGTCTCTGTGCTGGGGCAGAAGAGTCTCTGTGCTGGGGCAGAAGAGTCTCTGTGCTGGGGCAGAAGAGTCTCTGTGCTGGGGCAGAAGAGTCTCTGTGCTGGGGCAGAAGAGTCTCAGGGCTGGGGCAGAAGAGTCTCAGGGCTGGGGTAGAAGAGTCTCAGGGCTGGGGCAGAAGAGTCTCAGGGCTGGGGTAGAAGAGTCTCAGGGCTGGGTAGAAGATTCTCAGGGCTGGGTAGAAGATTCTCAGGGCTGGGTAGAAGAGTCTCAGGGCTGGGGTAGAAGAGTCTCAGGGCTGGGGTAGAAGAGTCTCGGGGCTGGGGTAGAAGAGTCTCGGGGCTGGGGCAGAAGAGCCTCGGGGCTGGGGCAGAAGAGTCTCGGGGCTGGGGCAGAAGAGCCTCGGGGCTGGGGCAGAAGAGCCTCGGGGCTGGGGAAGAAGAATCTCGGGGCTGGGGCAAAAGAGTCTCTGTGCTGGGGCAAAAGAGTCTCTGTGCTGGGGCAAAAGAGTCTCTGTGCTGGGGCAGAAGAGTCTCGGGGCTGGGGCAGAAGAGCCTCGGGGCCGGGGCAGAAGAGTCTCGGGGCCGGGGTAGAAGAGTCTCAGGGCTGGGGTAGAAGAGTCTCAGGGCTCGGGTAGAAGAGTCTCCGGGCTGGGGCAGAAGAGCCTCGGGGCTGGGGCAGAAGAGTCTCGGGGCTGGGGCAGAAGAGCCTCGGGGCTGGGGAAGAAGAATCTCGGGGCTGGGTCAAAAGAGTCTCTGTGCTGGGGCAGAAGAGTCTCTGTGCTGGGGCAGAAGAGTCTCTGTGCTGGGGCAGAAGAGTCTCTGTGCTGGGGCAGAAGAGCCTCGGGGCTGGGGCAGAAGAGCCTCGGGGCTGGGGCAGAAGAGCCTCGGGGCTGGGGCAGAAGAGTCTCGGGGCTGGGGCAGAAGAGTCTCGGGGCCGGGGCAGAAGAGTCTCGGGGCCGGGGCAGAAGAGTCTCGGGGCCGGGGCAGAAGAGTCTCGGGGCTGGGGTAGAAGAGTCTCAGGGCTGGGGTAGAAGAGTCTCAAATCAAATCAAATCAATCAAATCAAATTTTATTTGTCACATACACATGGTTAGCAGATGTTAATGCGAGTGTAGCGAAATGCTTGTGCTTCTAGTTCCGACAATGCAGTAATAACGAGCAAGTAATCTAACTAACAATTCCAAAAAAAACTACTGTCATACACAGTGTAAGGGGATAAAGAATATGTACATAAGGATATATGAATGAGTGATGGTACAGAGCAGCATAGGCAAGATACAGTAGATGATATCGAGTACAGTATATACATATGAGATAAGTATGTAAACCAAGTGGCATAGTTAAAGTGGCTAGTGATACATGTATTACATAAGGATGCAGTCGATGATATAGAGTACAGTATCAACGTATGCATATGAGATGAACAATGTAGGGTAAGTAACATTATATAAGGTAGCATTGTTTAAAGTGGCTAGTGATATATTTACATCATTTCCCATCAATTCCCATGATTAAAGTGGCTGGAGTAGAGTCAGTGTCATTGACAGTGTGTTGGCAGTAGCCACTCAATGTTAGTGGTGGCTGTTTAACAGTCTGATGGCCTTGAGATAGAAGCTGTTTTTCAGTCTCTCGGTCCCAGCTTTGATGCACCTGTACTGACCTCGCCTTCTGGATGGCAGCGGGGTGAACAGGCAGTGGCTCGGGTGGTTGATGTCCTTGATGATCTTTATGGCCTTCCTGTAGCATCGGGTGGTGTAGGTGTCCTGGAGGGCAGGTAGTTTGCCCCCGGTGATGCGTTGTGCAGACCTCACTACCCTCTGGAGAGCCTTACGGTTGAGGGCGGTGCAGTTGCCATACCAGGCGGTGATACAGCCCGCCAGGATGCTCTCGATTGTGCATCTGTAGAAGTTTGTGAGTGCTTTTGGTGACAAGCCGAATTTCTTCAGCCTCCTGAGGTTGAAGAGGCGCTGCTGCGCCTTCCTCACGATGCTGTCTGTGTGAGTGGACCAATTCAGTTTGTCTGTGATGTGTATGCCGAGGAACTTAAAACTTGCTACCCTCTCCACTACTGTTCCATCGATGTGGATGGGGGTGTTCCCTCTGGTGTTTCCTGAAGTCCACAATCATCTCCTTAGTTTTGTTGACGTTGAGTGTGAGGTTATTTTCCTGACACCACACTCCGAGGGCCCTCACCTCCTCCCTGTAGGCCGTCTCGTCGTTGTTGGTGATCAAGCCTACCACTGTTGTGTCGTCCGCAAACTTGATGATTGAGTTGGAGGCGTGCATGGCCACGCAGTCGTGGGTGAACAGGGAGTACAGGAGAGGGCTCAGAACGCACCCTTGTGGGGCCCCAGTGTTGAGGATCAGCGGGGAGGAGATGTTGTTGCCTACCCTCACCACCTGGGGCGGCCCGTCAGGAAGTCCAGTACCCAGTTGCACAGGGCGGGGTCGAGACCCAGGGTCTCGAGCTTGATGACTAGCTTGGAGGGTACTATGGTGTTGAATGCCGAGCTGTAGTCGATGAACAGCATTCTCACATAGGTATTCCTCTTGTCCAGATGGGTTAGGGCAGTGTGCAGTGTGGTTGAGATTGCATCGTCTGTGGACCTATTTGGGCGGTAAGCAAATTGGAGTGGGTCAAGGGTGTCAGGTAGGGTGGAGGTGATATGGTCCTTGACTAGTCTCTCAAAGCACTTCATGATGACGGATGTGAGTGCTACGGGCGGTAGTCGTTTAGCTCAGTTACCTTAGCTTTCTTGGGAACAGGAACAATGGTGGCCCTCTTGAAGCATGTGGGAACAGCAGACTGGTATAGGGATTGATTGAATATGTCCGTAAACACACCGGCCAGCTGGTCTGCGCATGCTCTGAGGGCGCGGCTGGGGATGCCGTCTGGGCCTGCAGCCTTGCGAGGGTTAACACGTTTAAATGTTTTAC